>NW_024037075.1:7647114-7721667 GCF_015706575.1 Patiria miniata
TGCTTCTCTTCTCCCAGATTGTCGAGGCCACCCTGAATGGTAGAAGGCCCGTGGTTGCGATCTTGCCCACTCCAGTGACTAGAATTGAAGAACTTCGACTGGAGATTTTGTCAATTGACAAGGACGACTCCGGAAGTCTGCGTGTTGATTTCCTGGGTTGCATGGAAGGTGTGTTAATTAGGATTCTCAACCCTTCAACGATTTTTCATCACGATCTATTTATTTAAAAAGACTTCCCAACCCTTCTCAATATTATAGGTTCGAGAAATACTATGTACTTAAATATTTCCATTCCTCTTCTCATTTACAGAAATAACCACCACAACTCCAGCGGCAACTACTACCAAAGGTAAACATTGATTTGGACTTTGTGCGACACAGGATTGGTTGAAATCACACGTGACACTGCATGTAATGACGTTTTAAATAGCATCGTCCGTGCTTACTAAGGGTCCCTGGCATGAAATTTCTCTCCTGAGATACACTCACGTTCTTGTCTTTTTCTCTTTAAACAGTTGTGACAACAACCACCCAGACCTCCACATCCACAACAGCAGGTATGCATTGATGCTTTGATTTTGCGTCTGACGTGGCTTTTAGATTCTCTACTTAACAGCACTTGTCAGTCAAGAGTAGTACAAGTTTCAAAATCCAACCATAGTCAATCTGACAACACTCTCACATTCTGAATGTCTTCCCTTCAAGGATACTGTATGGAGCCAATGGACGGCGAGCAAGGACTTGAGAGCAGCCGTTCTACAACTCCAGCTTCGGAGGATCAGTCAACTGATATCAACGCTGATAAACCCTGGACATTCCAGCTACAGTCCAATCCTGAGGACAACCGCGACCAAAACCCCAAAACTGGACGTCAAGTTTAACACTGAGGTTCAAGTGCAAGCCTTGAAGCTCCAGGGAGATACCGACCAATCCAAAACTGTTCGAATTATTCCGTCGGTTCGGGATCCATCAACCAATGCTTACACTGATGTTCTGGATTCCTCGGGCAAACCACTCGTAAGTTATTCAATACTCTTCGTCAAATCAAATCCGTCTTTAACATACCGGTCCAACTAGAATGACATATAAGTGGCTATAACTCTCACCCTGTGCCCCAAGTACTTCAATCGCTCAAGCCCGTCTAACTGAAAGGCGTGCCAAAAAATAACGCACTTGCTTCTCTTCTCCCAGATTGTCGAGGCCACCCTGAATGGTAGAAGGCCCGTGGTTGCGATCTTGCCCACTCCAGTGACTAGAATTGAAGAACTTCGACTGGAGATTTTGTCAATTGACAAGGACGACTCCGGAAGTCTGCGTGTTGATTTCCTGGGTTGCATGGAAGGTGTGTTAATTAGGATTCTCAACCCTTCAACGATTTTTCATCACGATCTATTTTATTTAAAAAGACTTCCCAACCCTTCTCAATATTATAGGTTCGAGAAATACTATGTACTTAAATATTTCCATTCCTCTTCTCATTTACAGAAATAACCACCACAACTCCAGCGGCAACTACTACCAAAGGTAAACATTGATTTGGACTTTGTGCGACACAGGATTGGTTGAAATCACACGTGACACTGCATGTAATGACGTTTTAAATAGCATCGTCCGTGCTTACTAAGGGTCCCTGGCATGAAATTCTCTCCTGAGATACACTCACGTTCTTGTCTTTTTCTCTTTAAACAGTTGTGACAACAACCACCCAGACCTCCACATCCACAACAGCAGGTATGCATTGATGCTTTGATTTTGCGTCTGACGTGGCTTTTAGATTCTCTACTTAACAGCACTTGTCAGTCAAGAGTAGTACAAGTTTCAAAATCCAACCATAGTCAATCTGACAACACTCTCACATTCTGAATGTCTTCCTTCAAGGATACTGTATGGAGCCAATGGACGGCGAGCAAGGACTTGAGAGCAGCCGTTCTACAACTCCAGCTTCGGAGGATCAGTCAACTGATATCAACGCTGATAAACCCTGGACATTCCAGCTACAGTCCAATCCTGAGGACAACCGCGACCAAAAACCCCAAACTGGACGTCAAGTTTAACACTGAGGTTCAAGTGCAAGCCTTGAAGCTCCAGGGAGATACCGACAAATCCCAAACTGTTCGAATTATTCCGTCGGTTCGGGATCCATCAACCAATGCTTACACTGATGTTCTGGATTCCTCGGGCAAACCACTCGTAAGTATTCAATACTCTTCGTCAAATCAAATCCGTCTTTAACATACCGGTCCAACTAGAATGACATATAAGTGGCTATAACTCTCACCCTGTGCCCCAAGTACTTCAATCGCTCAAGCCCGTCTAACTGAAAGGCGTGCCAAAAAATAACGCACTTGCTTCTCTTCTCCCAGATTGTCGAGGCCACCCTGAATGGTAGAAGGCCCGTGGTTGCGATCTTGCCCACTCCAGTGACTAGAATTGAAGAACTTCGACTGGAGATTTTGTCAATTGACAAGGACGACTCCGGAAGTCTGCGTGTTGATTTCCTGGGTTGCATGGAAGGTGTGTTAATTAGGATTCTCAACCCTTCAACGATTTTTCATCACGATCTATTTTATTTAAAAAGACTTCCCAACCCTTCTCAATATTATAGGTTCGAAAAATACTATGTACTTAAATATTTCCATTCCTCTTCTCATTTACAGAAATAACCACCACAACTCCAGCGGCAACTACTACCAAAGGTAAACATTGATTTGGACTTTGTGCGACACAGGATTGGTTGAAATCACACGTGACACTGCATGTAATGACGTTTTAAATAGCATCGTCCGTGCTTACTAAGGGTCCCTGGCATGAAATTCTCTCCTGAGATACACTCACGTTCTTGTCTTTTTCTCTTTAAACAGTTGTGACAACAACCACCCAGACCTCCACATCCACAACAGCAGGTATGCATTGATGCTTTGATTTTGCGTCTGACGTGGCTTTTAGATTCTCTACTTAACAGCACTTGTCAGTCAAGAGTAGTACAAGTTTCAAAATCCAACCATAGTCAATCTGACAACACTCTCACATTCTGAATGTCTTCCCTTCAAGGATACTGTATGGAGCCAATGGACGGCGAGCAAGGACTTGAGAGCAGCCGTTCTACAACTCCAGCTTCGGAGGATCAGTCAACTGATATCAACGCTGATAAACCCTGGACATTCCAGCTACAGTCCAATCCTGAGGACAACCGCGACCAAAACCCCAAACTGGACGTCAAGTTTAACACTGAGGTTCAAGTGCAAGCCTTGAAGCTCCAGGGAGATACCGACCAATCCCAAACTGTTCGAATTATTCCGTCGGTTCGGGATCCATCAACCAATGCTTACACTGATGTTCTGGATTCCTCGGGCAAACCACTCGTAAGTTATTCAATACTCTTCGTCAAATCAAATCCGTCTTTAACATACCGGTCCAACTAGAATGACATATAAGTGGCTATAACTCTCACCCTGTGCCCCAAGTACTTCAATCGCTCAAGCCCGTCTAACTGAAAGGCGTGCCAAAAAATAACGCACTTGCTTCTTTCTCCCAGATTGTCGAGGCCACCCTGAATGGTAGAAGGCCCGTGGTTGCGATCTTGCCCACTCCAGTGACTAGAATTGAAGAACTTCGACTGGAGATTTTGTCAATTGACAAGGACGACTCCGGAAGTCTGCGTGTTGATTTCCTGGGTTGCATGGAAGGTGTGTTAATTAGGATTCTCAACCCTTCAACGATTTTTCATCACGATCTATTTTATTTAAAAAGACTTCCCAACCCTTCTCAATATTATAGGTTCGAGAAATACTATGTACTTAAATATTTCCATTCCTCTTCTCATTTACAGAAATAACCACCACAACTCCAGCGGCAACTACTACCAAAGGTAAACATTGATTTGGACTTTGTGCGACACAGGATTGGTTGAAATCACACGTGACACTGCATGTAATGACGTTTTAAATAGCATCGTCCGTGCTTACTAAGGGTCCCTGGCATGAAATTCTCTCCTGAGATACACTCACGTTCTTGTCTTTTTCTCTTTAAACAGTTGTGACAACAACCACCCAGACCTCCACATCCACAACAGCAGGTATGCATTGATGCTTTGATTTTGCGTCTGACGTGGCTTTTAGATTCTCTACTTAACAGCACTTGTCAGTCAAGAGTAGTACAAGTTTCAAAATCCAACCATAGTCAATCTGACAACACTCTCACATTCTGAATGTCTTCCCTTCAAGGATACTGTATGGAGCCAATGGACGGCGAGCAAGGACTTGAGAGCAGCCGTTCTACAACTCCAGCTTCGGAGGATCAGTCAACTGATATCAACGCTGATAAACCCTGGACATTCCAGCTACAGTCCAATCCTGAGGACAACCGCGACCAAAACCCCAAACTGGACGTCAAGTTTAACACTGAGGTTCAAGTGCAAGCCTTGAAGCTCCAGGGAGATACCGACAAATCCCAAACTGTTCGAATTATTCCGTCGGTTCGGGATCCATCAACCAATGCTTACACTGATGTTCTGGATTCCTCGGGCAAACCACTCGTAAGTTATTCAATACTCTTCGTCAAATCAAATCCGTCTTTAACATACCGGTCCAACTAGAATGACATATAAGTGGCTATAACTCTCACCCTGTGCCCCAAGTACTTCAATCGCTCAAGCCCGTCTAACTGAAAGGCGTGCCAAAAAATAACGCACTTGCTTCTCTTCTCCCAGATTGTCGAGGCCACCCTGAATGGTAGAAGGCCCGTGGTTGCGATCTTGCCCACTCCAGTGACTAGAATTGAAGAACTTCGACTGGAGATTTTGTCAATTGACAAGGACGACTCCGGAAGTCTGCGTGTTGATTTCCTGGGTTGCATGGAAGGTGTGTTAATTAGGATTCTCAACCCTTCAACGATTTTTCATCACGATCTATTTTATTTAAAAAGACTTCCCAACCCTTCTCAATATTATAGGTTCGAGAAATACTATGTACTTAAATATTTCCATTCCTCTTCTCATTTACAGAAATAACCACCACAACTCCAGCGGCAACTACTACCAAAGGTAAACATTGATTTGGACTTTGTGCGACACAGGATTGGTTGAAATCACACGTGACACTGCATGTAATGACGTTTTAAATAGCATCGTCCGTGCTTACTAAGGGTCCCTGGCATGAAATTCTCTCCTGAGATACACTCACGTTCTTGTCTTTTTCTCTTTAAACAGTTGTGACAACAACCACCCAGACCTCCACATCCACAACAGCAGGTATGCATTGATGCTTTGATTTTGCGTCTGACGTGGCTTTTAGATTCTCTACTTAACAGCACTTGTCAGTCAAGAGTAGTACAAGTTTCAAAATCCAACCATAGTCAATCTGACAACACTCTCACATTCTGAATGTCTTCCCTTCAAGGATACTGTATGGAGCCAATGGACGGCGAGCAAGGACTTGAGAGCAGCCGTTCTACAACTCCAGCTTCGGAGGATCAGTCAACTGATATCAACGCTGATAAACCCTGGACATTCCAGCTACAGTCCAATCCTGAGGACAACCGCGACCAAAACCCCAAACTGGACGTCAAGTTTAACACTGAGGTTCAAGTGCAAGCCTTGAAGCTCCAGGGAGATACCGACAAATCCCAAACTGTTCGAATTATTCCGTCGGTTCGGGATCCATCAACCAATGCTTACACTGATGTTCTGGATTCCTCGGGCAAACCACTCGTAAGTTATTCAATACTCTTCGTCAAATCAAATCCGTCTTTAACATACCGGTCCAACTAGAATGACATATAAGTGGCTATAACTCTCACCCTGTGCCCCAAGTACTTCAATCGCTCAAGCCCGTCTAACTGAAAGGCGTGCCAAAAAATAACGCACTTGCTTCTCTTCTCCCAGATTGTCGAGGCCACCCTGAATGGTAGAAGGCCCGTGGTTGCGATCTTGCCCACTCCAGTGACTAGAATTGAAGAACTTCGACTGGAGATTTTGTCAATTGACAAGGACGACTCCGGAAGTCTGCGTGTTGATTTCCTGGGTTGCATGGAAGGTGTGTTAATTAGGATTCTCAACCCTTCAACGATTTTTCATCACGATCTATTTTATTTAAAAAGACTTCCCAACCCTTCTCAATATTATAGGTTCGAGAAATACTATGTACTTAAATATTTCCATTCCTCTTCTCATTTACAGAAATAACCACCACAACTCCAGCGGCAACTACTACCAAAGGTAAACATTGATTTGGACTTTGTGCGACACAGGATTGGTTGAAATCACACGTGACACTGCATGTAATGACGTTTTAAATAGCATCGTCCGTGCTTACTAAGGGTCCCTGGCATGAAATTCTCTCCTGAGATACACTCACGTTCTTGTCTTTTTCTCTTTAAACAGTTGTGACAACAACCACCCAGACCTCCACATCCACAACAGCAGGTATGCATTGATGCTTTGATTTTGCGTCTGACGTGGCTTTTAGATTCTCTACTTAACAGCACTTGTCAGTCAAGAGTAGTACAAGTTTCAAAATCCAACCATAGTCAATCTGACAACACTCTCACATTCTGAATGTCTTCCCTTCAAGGATACTGTATGGAGCCAATGGACGGCGAGCAAGGACTTGAGAGCAGCCGTTCTACAACTCCAGCTTCGGAGGATCAGTCAACTGATATCAACGCTGATAAACCCTGGACATTCCAGCTACAGTCCAATCCTGAGGACAACCGCGACCAAAACCCCAAACTGGACGTCAAGTTTAACACTGAGGTTCAAGTGCAAGCCTTGAAGCTCCAGGGAGATACCGACAAATCCCAAACTGTTCGAATTATTCCGTCGGTTCGGGATCCATCAACCAATGCTTACACTGATGTTCTGGATTCCTCGGGCAAACCACTCGTAAGTTATTCAATACTCTTCGTCAAATCAAATCCGTCTTTAACATACCGGTCCAACTAGAATGACATATAAGTGGCTATAACTCTCACCCTGTGCCCCAAGTACTTCAATCGCTCAAGCCCGTCTAACTGAAAGGCGTGCCAAAAAATAACGCACTTGCTTCTCTTCTCCCAGATTGTCGAGGCCACCCTGAATGGTAGAAGGCCCGTGGTTGCGATCTTGCCCACTCCAGTGACTAGAATTGAAGAACTTCGACTGGAGATTTTGTCAATTGACAAGGACGACTCCGGAAGTCTGCGTGTTGATTTCCTGGGTTGCATGGAAGGTGTGTTAATTAGGATTCTCAACCCTTCAACGATTTTTCATCACGATCTATTTTATTTAAAAAGACTTCCCAACCCTTCTCAATATTATAGGTTCGAGAAATACTATGTACTTAAATATTTCCATTCCTCTTCTCATTTACAGAAATAACCACCACAACTCCAGCGGCAACTACTACCAAAGGTAAACATTGATTTGGACTTTGTGCGACACAGGATTGGTTGAAATCACACGTGACACTGCATGTAATGACGTTTTAAATAGCATCGTCCGTGCTTACTAAGGGTCCCTGGCATGAAATTCTCTCCTGAGATACACTCACGTTCTTGTCTTTTTCTCTTTAAACAGTTGTGACAACAACCACCCAGACCTCCACATCCACAACAGCAGGTATGCATTGATGCTTTGATTTTGCGTCTGACGTGGCTTTTAGATTCTCTACTTAACAGCACTTGTCAGTCAAGAGTAGTACAAGTTTCAAAATCCAACCATAGTCAATCTGACAACACTCTCACATTCTGAATGTCTTCCCTTCAAGGATACTGTATGGAGCCAATGGACGGCGAGCAAGGACTTGAGAGCAGCCGTTCTACAACTCCAGCTTCGGAGGATCAGTCAACTGATATCAACGCTGATAAACCCTGGACATTCCAGCTACAGTCCAATCCTGAGGACAACCGCGACCAAAACCCCAAACTGGACGTCAAGTTTAACACTGAGGTTCAAGTGCAAGCCTTGAAGCTCCAGGGAGATACCGACAAATCCCAAACTGTTCGAATTATTCCGTCGGTTCGGGATCCATCAACCAATGCTTACACTGATGTTCTGGATTCCTCGGGCAAACCACTCGTAAGTTATTCAATACTCTTCGTCAAATCAAATCCGTCTTTAACATACCGGTCCAACTAGAATGACATATAAGTGGCTATAACTCTCACCCTGTGCCCCAAGTACTTCAATCGCTCAAGCCCGTCTAACTGAAAGGCGTGCCAAAAAATAACGCACTTGCTTCTCTTCTCCCAGATTGTCGAGGCCACCCTGAATGGTAGAAGGCCCGTGGTTGCGATCTTGCCCACTCCAGTGACTAGAATTGAAGAACTTCGACTGGAGATTTTGTCAATTGACAAGGACGACTCCGGAAGTCTGCGTGTTGATTTCCTGGGTTGCATGGAAGGTGTGTTAATTAGGATTCTCAACCCTTCAACGATTTTTCATCACGATCTATTTTATTTAAAAAGACTTCCCAACCCTTCTCAATATTATAGGTTCGAGAAATACTATGTACTTAAATATTTCCATTCCTCTTCTCATTTACAGAAATAACCACCACAACTCCAGCGGCAACTACTACCAAAGGTAAACATTGATTTGGACTTTGTGCGACACAGGATTGGTTGAAATCACACGTGACACTGCATGTAATGACGTTTTAAATAGCATCGTCCGTGCTTACTAAGGGTCCCTGGCATGAAATTCTCTCCTGAGATACACTCACGTTCTTGTCTTTTTCTCTTTAAACAGTTGTGACAACAACCACCCAGACCTCCACATCCACAACAGCAGGTATGCATTGATGCTTTGATTTTGCGTCTGACGTGGCTTTTAGATTCTCTACTTAACAGCACTTGTCAGTCAAGAGTAGTACAAGTTTCAAAATCCAACCATAGTCAATCTGACAACACTCTCACATTCTGAATGTCTTCCCTTCAAGGATACTGTATGGAGCCAATGGACGGCGAGCAAGGACTTGAGAGCAGCCGTTCTACAACTCCAGCTTCGGAGGATCAGTCAACTGATATCAACGCTGATAAACCCTGGACATTCCAGCTACAGTCCAATCCTGAGGACAACCGCGACCAAAACCCCAAACTGGACGTCAAGTTTAACACTGAGGTTCAAGTGCAAGCCTTGAAGCTCCAGGGAGATACCGACAAATCCCAAACTGTTCGAATTATTCCGTCGGTTCGGGATCCATCAACCAATGCTTACACTGATGTTCTGGATTCCTCGGGCAAACCACTCGTAAGTTATTCAATACTCTTCGTCAAATCAAATCCGTCTTTAACATACCGGTCCAACTAGAATGACATATAAGTGGCTATAACTCTCACCCTGTGCCCCAAGTACTTCAATCGCTCAAGCCCGTCTAACTGAAAGGCGTGCCAAAAAATAACGCACTTGCTTCTCTTCTCCCAGATTGTCGAGGCCACCCTGAATGGTAGAAGGCCCGTGGTTGCGATCTTGCCCACTCCAGTGACTAGAATTGAAGAACTTCGACTGGAGATTTTGTCAATTGACAAGGACGACTCCGGAAGTCTGCGTGTTGATTTCCTGGGTTGCATGGAAGGTGTGTTAATTAGGATTCTCAACCCTTCAACGATTTTTCATCACGATCTATTTTATTTAAAAAGACTTCCCAACCCTTCTCAATATTATAGGTTCGAGAAATACTATGTACTTAAATATTTCCATTCCTCTTCTCATTTACAGAAATAACCACCACAACTCCAGCGGCAACTACTACCAAAGGTAAACATTGATTTGGACTTTGTGCGACACAGGATTGGTTGAAATCACACGTGACACTGCATGTAATGACGTTTTAAATAGCATCGTCCGTGCTTACTAAGGGTCCCTGGCATGAAATTCTCTCCTGAGATACACTCACGTTCTTGTCTTTTTCTCTTTAAACAGTTGTGACAACAACCACCCAGACCTCCACATCCACAACAGCAGGTATGCATTGATGCTTTGATTTTGCGTCTGACGTGGCTTTTAGATTCTCTACTTAACAGCACTTGTCAGTCAAGAGTAGTACAAGTTTCAAAATCCAACCATAGTCAATCTGACAACACTCTCACATTCTGAATGTCTTCCCTTCAAGGATACTGTATGGAGCCAATGGACGGCGAGCAAGGACTTGAGAGCAGCCGTTCTACAACTCCAGCTTCGGAGGATCAGTCAACTGATATCAACGCTGATAAACCCTGGACATTCCAGCTACAGTCCAATCCTGAGGACAACCGCGACCAAAACCCCAAACTGGACGTCAAGTTTAACACTGAGGTTCAAGTGCAAGCCTTGAAGCTCCAGGGAGATACCGACCAATCCCAAACTGTTCGAATTATTCCGTCGGTTCGGGATCCATCAACCAATGCTTACACTGATGTTCTGGATTCCTCGGGCAAACCACTCGTAAGTTATTCAATACTCTTCGTCAAATCAAATCCGTCTTTAACATACCGGTCCAACTAGAATGACATATAAGTGGCTATAACTCTCACCCTGTGCCCCAAGTACTTCAATCGCTCAAGCCCGTCTAACTGAAAGGCGTGCCAAAAAATAACGCACTTGCTTCTCTTCTCCCAGATTGTCGAGGCCACCCTGAATGGTAGAAGGCCCGTGGTTGCGATCTTGCCCACTCCAGTGACTAGAATTGAAGAACTTCGACTGGAGATTTTGTCAATTGACAAGGACGACTCCGGAAGTCTGCGTGTTGATTTCCTGGGTTGCATGGAAGGTGTGTTAATTAGGATTCTCAACCCTTCAACGATTTTTCATCACGATCTATTTTATTTAAAAAGACTTCCCAACCCTTCTCAATATTATAGGTTCGAGAAATACTATGTACTTAAATATTTCCATTCCTCTTCTCATTTACAGAAATAACCACCACAACTCCAGCGGCAACTACTACCAAAGGTAAACATTGATTTGGACTTTGTGCGACACAGGATTGGTTGAAATCACACGTGACACTGCATGTAATGACGTTTTAAATAGCATCGTCCGTGCTTACTAAGGGTCCCTGGCATGAAATTCTCTCCTGAGATACACTCACGTTCTTGTCTTTTTCTCTTTAAACAGTTGTGACAACAACCACCCAGACCTCCACATCCACAACAGCAGGTATGCATTGATGCTTTGATTTTGCGTCTGACGTGGCTTTTAGATTCTCTACTTAACAGCACTTGTCAGTCAAGAGTAGTACAAGTTTCAAAATCCAACCATAGTCAATCTGACAACACTCTCACATTCTGAATGTCTTTCCTTCAAGGATACTGTATGGAGCCAATGGACGGCGAGCAAGGACTTGAGAGCAGCCGTTCTACAACTCCAGCTTCGGAGGATCAGTCAACTGATATCAACGCTGATAAACCCTGGACATTCCAGCTACAGTCCAATCCTGAGGACAACCGCGACCAAAACCCCAAACTGGACGTCAAGTTTAACACTGAGGTTCAAGTGCAAGCCTTGAAGCTCCAGGGAGATACCGACAAATCCCAAACTGTTCGAATTATTCCGTCGGTTCGGGATCCATCAACCAATGCTTACACTGATGTTCTGGATTCCTCGGGCAAACCACTCGTAAGTTATTCAATACTCTTCGTCAAATCAAATCCGTCTTTAACATACCGGTCCAACTAGAATGACATATAAGTGGCTATAACTCTCACCCTGTGCCCCAAGTACTTCAATCGCTCAAGCCCGTCTAACTGAAAGGCGTGCCAAAAAATAACGCACTTGCTTCTCTTCTCCCAGATTGTCGAGGCCACCCTGAATGGTAGAAGGCCCGTGGTTGCGATCTTGCCCACTCCAGTGACTAGAATTGAAGAACTTCGACTGGAGATTTTGTCAATTGACAAGGACGACTCCGGAAGTCTGCGTGTTGATTTCCTGGGTTGCATGGAAGGTGTGTTAATTAGGATTCTCAACCCTTCAACGATTTTTCATCACGATCTATTTTATTTAAAAAGACTTCCCAACCCTTCTCAATATTATAGGTTCGAGAAATACTATGTACTTAAATATTTCCATTCCTCTTCTCATTTACAGAAATAACCACCACAACTCCAGCGGCAACTACTACCAAAGGTAAACATTGATTTGGACTTTGTGCGACACAGGATTGGTTGAAATCACACGTGACACTGCATGTAATGACGTTTTAAATAGCATCGTCCGTGCTTACTAAGGGTCCCTGGCATGAAATTCTCTCCTGAGATACACTCACGTTCTTGTCTTTTTCTCTTTAAACAGTTGTGACAACAACCACCCAGACCTCCACATCCACAACAGCAGGTATGCATTGATGCTTTGATTTTGCGTCTGACGTGGCTTTTAGATTCTCTACTTAACAGCACTTGTCAGTCAAGAGTAGTACAAGTTTCAAAATCCAACCATAGTCAATCTGACAACACTCTCACATTCTGAATGTCTTCCCTTCAAGGATACTGTATGGAGCCAATGGACGGCGAGCAAGGACTTGAGAGCAGCCGTTCTACAACTCCAGCTTCGGAGGATCAGTCAACTGATATCAACGCTGATAAACCCTGGACATTCCAGCTACAGTCCAATCCTGAGGACAACCGCGACCAAAACCCCAAACTGGACGTCAAGTTTAACACTGAGGTTCAAGTGCAAGCCTTGAAGCTCCAGGGAGATACCGACAAATCCCAAACTGTTCGAATTATTCCGTCGGTTCGGGATCCATCAACCAATGCTTACACTGATGTTCTGGATTCCTCGGGCAAACCACTCGTAAGTTATTCAATACTCTTCGTCAAATCAAATCCGTCTTTAACATACCGGTCCAACTAGAATGACATATAAGTGGCTATAACTCTCACCCTGTGCCCCAAGTACTTCAATCGCTCAAGCCCGTCTAACTGAAAGGCGTGCCAAAAAATAACGCACTTGCTTCTCTTCTCCCAGATTGTCGAGGCCACCCTGAATGGTAGAAGGCCCGTGGTTGCGATCTTGCCCACTCCAGTGACTAGAATTGAAGAACTTCGACTGGAGATTTTGTCAATTGACAAGGACGACTCCGGAAGTCTGCGTGTTGATTTCCTGGGTTGCATGGAAGGTGTGTTAATTAGGATTCTCAACCCTTCAACGATTTTTCATCACGATCTATTTTATTTAAAAAGACTTCCCAACCCTTCTCAATATTATAGGTTCGAGAAATACTATGTACTTAAATATTTCCATTCCTCTTCTCATTTACAGAAATAACCACCACAACTCCAGCGGCAACTACTACCAAAGGTAAACATTGATTTGGACTTTGTGCGACACAGGATTGGTTGAAATCACACGTGACACTGCATGTAATGACGTTTTAAATAGCATCGTCCGTGCTTACTAAGGGTCCCTGGCATGAAATTCTCTCCTGAGATACACTCACGTTCTTGTCTTTTTCTCTTTAAACAGTTGTGACAACAACCACCCAGACCTCCACATCCACAACAGCAGGTATGCATTGATGCTTTGATTTTGCGTCTGACGTGGCTTTTAGATTCTCTACTTAACAGCACTTGTCAGTCAAGAGTAGTACAAGTTTCAAAATCCAACCATAGTCAATCTGACAACACTCTCACATTCTGAATGTCTTCCCTTCAAGGATACTGTATGGAGCCAATGGACGGCGAGCAAGGACTTGAGAGCAGCCGTTCTACAACTCCAGCTTCGGAGGATCAGTCAACTGATATCAACGCTGATAAACCCTGGACATTCCAGCTACAGTCCAATCCTGAGGACAACCGCGACCAAAACCCCAAACTGGACGTCAAGTTTAACACTGAGGTTCAAGTGCAAGCCTTGAAGCTCCAGGGAGATACCGACCAATCCCAAACTGTTCGAATTATTCCGTCGGTTCGGGATCCATCAACCAATGCTTACACTGATGTTCTGGATTCCTCGGGCAAACCACTCGTAAGTTATTCAATACTCTTCGTCAAATCAAATCCGTCTTTAACATACCGGTCCAACTAGAATGACATATAAGTGGCTATAACTCTCACCCTGTGCCCCAAGTACTTCAATCGCTCAAGCCCGTCTAACTGAAAGGCGTGCCAAAAAATAACGCACTTGCTTCTCTTCTCCCAGATTGTCGAGGCCACCCTGAATGGTAGAAGGCCCGTGGTTGCGATCTTGCCCACTCCAGTGACTAGAATTGAAGAACTTCGACTGGAGATTTTGTCAATTGACAAGGACGACTCCGGAAGTCTGCGTGTTGATTTCCTGGGTTGCATGGAAGGTGTGTTAATTAGGATTCTCAACCCTTCAACGATTTTTCATCACGATCTATTTTATTTAAAAAGACTTCCCAACCCTTCTCAATATTATAGGTTCGAGAAATACTATGTACTTAAATATTTCCATTCCTCTTCTCATTTACAGAAATAACCACCACAACTCCAGCGGCAACTACTACCAAAGGTAAACATTGATTTGGACTTTGTGCGACACAGGATTGGTTGAAATCACACGTGACACTGCATGTAATGACGTTTTAAATAGCATCGTCCGTGCTTACTAAGGGTCCCTGGCATGAAATTCTCTCCTGAGATACACTCACGTTCTTGTCTTTTTCTCTTTAAACAGTTGTGACAACAACCACCCAGACCTCCACATCCACAACAGCAGGTATGCATTGATGCTTTGATTTTGCGTCTGACGTGGCTTTTAGATTCTCTACTTAACAGCACTTGTCAGTCAAGAGTAGTACAAGTTTCAAAATCCAACCATAGTCAATCTGACAACACTCTCACATTCTGAATGTCTTCCCTTCAAGGATACTGTATGGAGCCAATGGACGGCGAGCAAGGACTTGAGAGCAGCCGTTCTACAACTCCAGCTTCGGAGGATCAGTCAACTGATATCAACGCTGATAAACCCTGGACATTCCAGCTACAGTCCAATCCTGAGGACAACCGCGACCAAAACCCCAAACTGGACGTCAAGTTTAACACTGAGGTTCAAGTGCAAGCCTTGAAGCTCCAGGGAGATACCGACCAATCCCAAACTGTTCGAATTATTCCGTCGGTTCGGGATCCATCAACCAATGCTTACACTGATGTTCTGGATTCCTCGGGCAAACCACTCGTAAGTTATTCAATACTCTTCGTCAAATCAAATCCGTCTTTAACATACCGGTCCAACTAGAATGACATATAAGTGGCTATAACTCTCACCCTGTGCCCCAAGTACTTCAATCGCTCAAGCCCGTCTAACTGAAAGGCGTGCCAAAAAATAACGCACTTGCTTCTCTTCTCCCAGATTGTCGAGGCCACCCTGAATGGTAGAAGGCCCGTGGTTGCGATCTTGCCCACTCCAGTGACTAGAATTGAAGAACTTCGACTGGAGATTTTGTCAATTGACAAGGACGACTCCGGAAGTCTGCGTGTTGATTTCCTGGGTTGCATGGAAGGTGTGTTAATTAGGATTCTCAACCCTTCAACGATTTTTCATCACGATCTATTTTATTTAAAAAGACTTCCCAACCCTTCTCAATATTATAGGTTCGAGAAATACTATGTACTTAAATATTTCCATTCCTCTTCTCATTTACAGAAATAACCACCACAACTCCAGCGGCAACTACTACCAAAGGTAAACATTGATTTGGACTTTGTGCGACACAGGATTGGTTGAAATCACACGTGACACTGCATGTAATGACGTTTTAAATAGCATCGTCCGTGCTTACTAAGGGTCCCTGGCATGAAATTCTCTCCTGAGATACACTCACGTTCTTGTCTTTTTCTCTTTAAACAGTTGTGACAACAACCACCCAGACCTCCACATCCACAACAGCAGGTATGCATTGATGCTTTGATTTTGCGTCTGACGTGGCTTTTAGATTCTCTACTTAACAGCACTTGTCAGTCAAGAGTAGTACAAGTTTCAAAATCCAACCATAGTCAATCTGACAACACTCTCACATTCTGAATGTCTTCCCTTCAAGGATACTGTATGGAGCCAATGGACGGCGAGCAAGGACTTGAGAGCAGCCGTTCTACAACTCCAGCTTCGGAGGATCAGTCAACTGATATCAACGCTGATAAACCCTGGACATTCCAGCTACAGTCCAATCCTGAGGACAACCGCGACCAAAACCCCAAACTGGACGTCAAGTTTAACACTGAGGTTCAAGTGCAAGCCTTGAAGCTCCAGGGAGATACCGACAAATCCCAAACTGTTCGAATTATTCCGTCGGTTCGGGATCCATCAACCAATGCTTACACTGATGTTCTGGATTCCTCGGGCAAACCACTCGTAAGTTATTCAATACTCTTCGTCAAATCAAATCCGTCTTTAACATACCGGTCCAACTAGAATGACATATAAGTGGCTATAACTCTCACCCTGTGCCCCAAGTACTTCAATCGCTCAAGCCCGTCTAACTGAAAGGCGTGCCAAAAAATAACGCACTTGCTTCTCTTCTCCCAGATTGTCGAGGCCACCCTGAATGGTAGAAGGCCCGTGGTTGCGATCTTGCCCACTCCAGTGACTAGAATTGAAGAACTTCGACTGGAGATTTTGTCAATTGACAAGGACGACTCCGGAAGTCTGCGTGTTGATTTCCTGGGTTGCATGGAAGGTGTGTTAATTAGGATTCTCAACCCTTCAACGATTTTTCATCACGATCTATTTTATTTAAAAAGACTTCCCAACCCTTCTCAATATTATAGGTTCGAGAAATACTATGTACTTAAATATTTCCATTCCTCTTCTCATTTACAGAAATAACCACCACAACTCCAGCGGCAACTACTACCAAAGGTAAACATTGATTTGGACTTTGTGCGACACAGGATTGGTTGAAATCACACGTGACACTGCATGTAATGACGTTTTAAATAGCATCGTCCGTGCTTACTAAGGGTCCCTGGCATGAAATTCTCTCCTGAGATACACTCACGTTCTTGTCTTTTTCTCTTTAAACAGTTGTGACAACAACCACCCAGACCTCCACATCCACAACAGCAGGTATGCATTGATGCTTTGATTTTGCGTCTGACGTGGCTTTTAGATTCTCTACTTAACAGCACTTGTCAGTCAAGAGTAGTACAAGTTTCAAAATCCAACCATAGTCAATCTGACAACACTCTCACATTCTGAATGTCTTCCCTTCAAGGATACTGTATGGAGCCAATGGACGGCGAGCAAGGACTTGAGAGCAGCCGTTCTACAACTCCAGCTTCGGAGGATCAGTCAACTGATATCAACGCTGATAAACCCTGGACATTCCAGCTACAGTCCAATCCTGAGGACAACCGCGACCAAAACCCCAAACTGGACGTCAAGTTTAACACTGAGGTTCAAGTGCAAGCCTTGAAGCTCCAGGGAGATACCGACAAATCCCAAACTGTTCGAATTATTCCGTCGGTTCGGGATCCATCAACCAATGCTTACACTGATGTTCTGGATTCCTCGGGCAAACCACTCGTAAGTTATTCAATACTCTTCGTCAAATCAAATCCGTCTTTAACATACCGGTCCAACTAGAATGACATATAAGTGGCTATAACTCTCACCCTGTGCCCCAAGTACTTCAATCGCTCAAGCCCGTCTAACTGAAAGGCGTGCCAAAAAATAACGCACTTGCTTCTCTTCTCCCAGATTGTCGAGGCCACCCTGAATGGTAGAAGGCCCGTGGTTGCGATCTTGCCCACTCCAGTGACTAGAATTGAAGAACTTCGACTGGAGATTTTGTCAATTGACAAGGACGACTCCGGAAGTCTGCGTGTTGATTTCCTGGGTTGCATGGAAGGTGTGTTAATTAGGATTCTCAACCCTTCAACGATTTTTCATCACGATCTATTTTATTTAAAAAGACTTCCCAACCCTTCTCAATATTATAGGTTCGAGAAATACTATGTACTTAAATATTTCCATTCCTCTTCTCATTTACAGAAATAACCACCACAACTCCAGCGGCAACTACTACCAAAGGTAAACATTGATTTGGACTTTGTGCGACACAGGATTGGTTGAAATCACACGTGACACTGCATGTAATGACGTTTTAAATAGCATCGTCCGTGCTTACTAAGGGTCCCTGGCATGAAATTCTCTCCTGAGATACACTCACGTTCTTGTCTTTTTCTCTTTAAACAGTTGTGACAACAACCACCCAGACCTCCACATCCACAACAGCAGGTATGCATTGATGCTTTGATTTTGCGTCTGACGTGGCTTTTAGATTCTCTACTTAACAGCACTTGTCAGTCAAGAGTAGTACAAGTTTCAAAATCCAACCATAGTCAATCTGACAACACTCTCACATTCTGAATGTCTTCCCTTCAAGGATACTGTATGGAGCCAATGGACGGCGAGCAAGGACTTGAGAGCAGCCGTTCTACAACTCCAGCTTCGGAGGATCAGTCAACTGATATCAACGCTGATAAACCCTGGACATTCCAGCTACAGTCCAATCCTGAGGACAACCGCGACCAAAACCCCAAACTGGACGTCAAGTTTAACACTGAGGTTCAAGTGCAAGCCTTGAAGCTCCAGGGAGATACCGACAAATCCCAAACTGTTCGAATTATTCCGTCGGTTCGGGATCCATCAACCAATGCTTACACTGATGTTCTGGATTCCTCGGGCAAACCACTCGTAAGTTATTCAATACTCTTCGTCAAATCAAATCCGTCTTTAACATACCGGTCCAACTAGAATGACATATAAGTGGCTATAACTCTCACCCTGTGCCCCAAGTACTTCAATCGCTCAAGCCCGTCTAACTGAAAGGCGTGCCAAAAAATAACGCACTTGCTTCTCTTCTCCCAGATTGTCGAGGCCACCCTGAATGGTAGAAGGCCCGTGGTTGCGATCTTGCCCACTCCAGTGACTAGAATTGAAGAACTTCGACTGGAGATTTTGTCAATTGACAAGGACGACTCCGGAAGTCTGCGTGTTGATTTCCTGGGTTGCATGGAAGGTGTGTTAATTAGGATTCTCAACCCTTCAACGATTTTTCATCACGATCTATTTTATTTAAAAAGACTTCCCAACCCTTCTCAATATTATAGGTTCGAGAAATACTATGTACTTAAATATTTCCATTCCTCTTCTCATTTACAGAAATAACCACCACAACTCCAGCGGCAACTACTACCAAAGGTAAACATTGATTTGGACTTTGTGCGACACAGGATTGGTTGAAATCACACGTGACACTGCATGTAATGACGTTTTAAATAGCATCGTCCGTGCTTACTAAGGGTCCCTGGCATGAAATTCTCTCCTGAGATACACTCACGTTCTTGTCTTTTTCTCTTTAAACAGTTGTGACAACAACCACCCAGACCTCCACATCCACAACAGCAGGTATGCATTGATGCTTTGATTTTGCGTCTGACGTGGCTTTTAGATTCTCTACTTAACAGCACTTGTCAGTCAAGAGTAGTACAAGTTTCAAAATCCAACCATAGTCAATCTGACAACACTCTCACATTCTGAATGTCTTCCCTTCAAGGATACTGTATGGAGCCAATGGACGGCGAGCAAGGACTTGAGAGCAGCCGTTCTACAACTCCAGCTTCGGAGGATCAGTCAACTGATATCAACGCTGATAAACCCTGGACATTCCAGCTACAGTCCAATCCTGAGGACAACCGCGACCAAAACCCCAAACTGGACGTCAAGTTTAACACTGAGGTTCAAGTGCAAGCCTTGAAGCTCCAGGGAGATACCGACAATCCCAAACTGTTCGAATTATTCCGTCGGTTCGGGATCCATCAACCAATGCTTACACTGATGTTCTGGATTCCTCGGGCAAACCACTCGTAAGTTATTCAATACTCTTCGTCAAATCAAATCCGTCTTTAACATACCGGTCCAACTAGAATGACATATAAGTGGCTATAACTCTCACCCTGTGCCCCAAGTACTTCAATCGCTCAAGCCCGTCTAACTGAAAGGCGTGCCAAAAAATAACGCACTTGCTTCTCTTCTCCCAGATTGTCGAGGCCACCCTGAATGGTAGAAGGCCCGTGGTTGCGATCTTGCCCACTCCAGTGACTAGAATTGAAGAACTTCGACTGGAGATTTTGTCAATTGACAAGGACGACTCCGGAAGTCTGCGTGTTGATTTCCTGGGTTGCATGGAAGGTGTGTTAATTAGGATTCTCAACCCTTCAACGATTTTTCATCACGATCTATTTTATTTAAAAAGACTTCCCAACCCTTCTCAATATTATAGGTTCGAGAAATACTATGTACTTAAATATTTCCATTCCTCTTCTCATTTACAGAAATAACCACCACAACTCCAGCGGCAACTACTACCAAAGGTAAACATTGATTTGGACTTTGTGCGACACAGGATTGGTTGAAATCACACGTGACACTGCATGTAATGACGTTTTAAATAGCATCGTCCGTGCTTACTAAGGGTCCCTGGCATGAAATTCTCTCCTGAGATACACTCACGTTCTTGTCTTTTTCTCTTTAAACAGTTGTGACAACAACCACCCAGACCTCCACATCCACAACAGCAGGTATGCATTGATGCTTTGATTTTGCGTCTGACGTGGCTTTTAGATTCTCTACTTAACAGCACTTGTCAGTCAAGAGTAGTACAAGTTTCAAAATCCAACCATAGTCAATCTGACAACACTCTCACATTCTGAATGTCTTCCCTTCAAGGATACTGTATGGAGCCAATGGACGGCGAGCAAGGACTTGAGAGCAGCCGTTCTACAACTCCAGCTTCGGAGGATCAGTCAACTGATATCAACGCTGATAAACCCTGGACATTCCAGCTACAGTCCAATCCTGAGGACAACCGCGACCAAAACCCCAAACTGGACGTCAAGTTTAACACTGAGGTTCAAGTGCAAGCCTTGAAGCTCCAGGGAGATACCGACAAATCCCAAACTGTTCGAATTATTCCGTCGGTTCGGGATCCATCAACCAATGCTTACACTGATGTTCTGGATTCCTCGGGCAAACCACTCGTAAGTTATTCAATACTCTTCGTCAAATCAAATCCGTCTTTAACATACCGGTCCAACTAGAATGACATATAAGTGGCTATAACTCTCACCCTGTGCCCCAAGTACTTCAATCGCTCAAGCCCGTCTAACTGAAAGGCGTGCCAAAAAATAACGCACTTGCTTCTCTTCTCCCAGATTGTCGAGGCCACCCTGAATGGTAGAAGGCCCGTGGTTGCGATCTTGCCCACTCCAGTGACTAGAATTGAAGAACTTCGACTGGAGATTTTGTCAATTGACAAGGACGACTCCGGAAGTCTGCGTGTTGATTTCCTGGGTTGCATGGAAGGTGTGTTAATTAGGATTCTCAACCCTTCAACGATTTTTCATCACGATCTATTTTATTTAAAAAGACTTCCCAACCCTTCTCAATATTATAGGTTCGAGAAATACTATGTACTTAAATATTTCCATTCCTCTTCTCATTTACAGAAATAACCACCACAACTCCAGCGGCAACTACTACCAAAGGTAAACATTGATTTGGACTTTGTGCGACACAGGATTGGTTGAAATCACGACACTGCATGTAATGACGTTTTAAATAGCATCGTCCGTGCTTACTAAGGGTCCCTGGCATGAAATTCTCTCCTGAGATACACTCACGTTCTTGTCTTTTTCTCTTTAAACAGTTGTGACAACAACCACCCAGACCTCCACATCCACAACAGCAGGTATGCATTGATGCTTTGATTTTGCGTCTGACGTGGCTTTTAGATTCTCTACTTAACAGCACTTGTCAGTCAAGAGTAGTACAAGTTTCAAAATCCAACCATAGTCAATCTGACAACACTCTCACATTCTGAATGTCTTCCCTTCAAGGATACTGTATGGAGCCAATGGACGGCGAGCAAGGACTTGAGAGCAGCCGTTCTACAACTCCAGCTTCGGAGGATCAGTCAACTGATATCAACGCTGATAAACCCTGGACATTCCAGCTACAGTCCAATCCTGAGGACAACCGCGACCAAAACCCCAAACTGGACGTCAAGTTTAACACTGAGGTTCAAGTGCAAGCCTTGAAGCTCCAGGGAGATACCGACAAATCCCAAACTGTTCGAATTATTCCGTCGGTTCGGGATCCATCAACCAATGCTTACACTGATGTTCTGGATTCCTCGGGCAAACCACTCGTAAGTTATTCAATACTCTTCGTCAAATCAAATCCGTCTTTAACATACCGGTCCAACTAGAATGACATATAAGTGGCTATAACTCTCACCCTGTGCCCCAAGTACTTCAATCGCTCAAGCCCGTCTAACTGAAAGGCGTGCCAAAAAATAACGCACTTGCTTCTCTTCTCCCAGATTGTCGAGGCCACCCTGAATGGTAGAAGGCCCGTGGTTGCGATCTTGCCCACTCCAGTGACTAGAATTGAAGAACTTCGACTGGAGATTTTGTCAATTGACAAGGACGACTCCGGAAGTCTGCGTGTTGATTTCCTGGGTTGCATGGAAGGTGTGTTAATTAGGATTCTCAACCCTTCAACGATTTTTCATCACGATCTATTTTATTTAAAAAGACTTCCCAACCCTTCTCAATATTATAGGTTCGAGAAATACTATGTACTTAAATATTTCCATTCCTCTTCTCATTTACAGAAATAACCACCACAACTCCAGCGGCAACTACTACCAAAGGTAAACATTGATTTGGACTTTGTGCGACACAGGATTGGTTGAAATCACACGTGACACTGCATGTAATGACGTTTTAAATAGCATCGTCCGTGCTTACTAAGGGTCCCTGGCATGAAATTCTCTCCTGAGATACACTCACGTTCTTGTCTTTTTCTCTTTAAACAGTTGTGACAACAACCACCCAGACCTCCACATCCACAACAGCAGGTATGCATTGATGCTTTGATTTTGCGTCTGACGTGGCTTTTAGATTCTCTACTTAACAGCACTTGTCAGTCAAGAGTAGTACAAGTTTCAAAATCCAACCATAGTCAATCTGACAACACTCTCACATTCTGAATGTCTTCCCTTCAAGGATACTGTATGGAGCCAATGGACGGCGAGCAAGGACTTGAGAGCAGCCGTTCTACAACTCCAGCTTCGGAGGATCAGTCAACTGATATCAACGCTGATAAACCCTGGACATTCCAGCTACAGTCCAATCCTGAGGACAACCGCGACCAAAACCCCAAACTGGACGTCAAGTTTAACACTGAGGTTCAAGTGCAAGCCTTGAAGCTCCAGGGAGATACCGACAAATCCCAAACTGTTCGAATTATTCCGTCGGTTCGGGATCCATCAACCAATGCTTACACTGATGTTCTGGATTCCTCGGGCAAACCACTCGTAAGTTATTCAATACTCTTCGTCAAATCAAATCCGTCTTTAACATACCGGTCCAACTAGAATGACATATAAGTGGCTATAACTCTCACCCTGTGCCCCAAGTACTTCAATCGCTCAAGCCCGTCTAACTGAAAGGCGTGCCAAAAAATAACGCACTTGCTTCTCTTCTCCCAGATTGTCGAGGCCACCCTGAATGGTAGAAGGCCCGTGGTTGCGATCTTGCCCACTCCAGTGACTAGAATTGAAGAACTTCGACTGGAGATTTTGTCAATTGACAAGGACGACTCCGGAAGTCTGCGTGTTGATTTCCTGGGTTGCATGGAAGGTGTGTTAATTAGGATTCTCAACCCTTCAACGATTTTTCATCACGATCTATTTTATTTAAAAAACTTCCCAACCCTTCTCAATATTATAGGTTCGAGAAATACTATGTACTTAAATATTTCCATTCCTCTTCTCATTTACAGAAATAACCACCACAACTCCAGCGGCAACTACTACCAAAGGTAAACATTGATTTGGACTTTGTGCGACACAGGATTGGTTGAAATCACACGTGACACTGCATGTAATGACGTTTTAAATAGCATCGTCCGTGCTTACTAAGGGTCCCTGGCATGAAATTCTCTCCTGAGATACACTCACGTTCTTGTCTTTTTCTCTTTAAACAGTTGTGACAACAACCACCCAGACCTCCACATCCACAACAGCAGGTATGCATTGATGCTTTGATTTTGCGTCTGACGTGGCTTTTAGATTCTCTACTTAACAGCACTTGTCAGTCAAGAGTAGTACAAGTTTCAAAATCCAACCATAGTCAATCTGACAACACTCTCACATTCTGAATGTCTTCCCTTCAAGGATACTGTATGGAGCCAATGGACGGCGAGCAAGGACTTGAGAGCAGCCGTTCTACAACTCCAGCTTCGGAGGATCAGTCAACTGATATCAACGCTGATAAACCCTGGACATTCCAGCTACAGTCCAATCCTGAGGACAACCGCGACCAAAACCCCAAACTGGACGTCAAGTTTAACACTGAGGTTCAAGTGCAAGCCTTGAAGCTCCAGGGAGATACCGACAAATCCCAAACTGTTCGAATTATTCCGTCGGTTCGGGATCCATCAACCAATGCTTACACTGATGTTCTGATTCCTCGGGCAAACCACTCGTAAGTTATTCAATACTCTTCGTCAAATCAAATCCGTCTTTAACATACCGGTCCAACTAGAATGACATATAAGTGGCTATAACTCTCACCCTGTGCCCCAAGTACTTCAATCGCTCAAGCCCGTCTAACTGAAAGGCGTGCCAAAAAATAACGCACTTGCTTCTCTTCTCCCAGATTGTCGAGGCCACCCTGAATGGTAGAAGGCCCGTGGTTGCGATCTTGCCCACTCCAGTGACTAGAATTGAAGAACTTCGACTGGAGATTTTGTCAATTGACAAGGACGACTCCGGAAGTCTGCGTGTTGATTTCCTGGGTTGCATGGAAGGTGTGTTAATTAGGATTCTCAACCCTTCAACGATTTTTCATCACGATCTATTTTATTTAAAAAGACTTCCCAACCCTTCTCAATATTATAGGTTCGAGAAATACTATGTACTTAAATATTTCCATTCCTCTTCTCATTTACAGAAATAACCACCACAACTCCAGCGGCAACTACTACCAAAGGTAAACATTGATTTGGACTTTGTGCGACACAGGATTGGTTGAAATCACGTGACACTGCATGTAATGACGTTTTAAATAGCATCGTCCGTGCTTACTAAGGGTCCCTGGCATGAAATTCTCTCCTGAGATACACTCACGTTCTTGTCTTTTTCTCTTTAAACAGTTGTGACAACAACCACCCAGACCTCCACATCCACAACAGCAGGTATGCATTGATGCTTTGATTTTGCGTCTGACGTGGCTTTTAGATTCTCTACTTAACAGCACTTGTCAGTCAAGAGTAGTACAAGTTTCAAAATCCAACCATAGTCAATCTGACAACACTCTCACATTCTGAATGTCTTCCCTTCAAGGATACTGTATGGAGCCAATGGACGGCGAGCAAGGACTTGAGAGCAGCCGTTCTACAACTCCAGCTTCGGAGGATCAGTCAACTGATATCAACGCTGATAAACCCTGGACATTCCAGCTACAGTCCAATCCTGAGGACAACCGCGACCAAAACCCCAAACTGGACGTCAAGTTTAACACTGAGGTTCAAGTGCAAGCCTTGAAGCTCCAGGGAGATACCGACAAATCCCAAACTGTTCGAATTATTCCGTCGGTTCGGGATCCATCAACCAATGCTTACACTGATGTTCTGGATTCCTCGGGCAAACCACTCGTAAGTTATTCAATACTCTTCGTCAAATCAAATCCGTCTTTAACATACCGGTCCAACTAGAATGACATATAAGTGGCTATAACTCTCACCCTGTGCCCCAAGTACTTCAATCGCTCAAGCCCGTCTAACTGAAAGGCGTGCCAAAAAATAACGCACTTGCTTCTCTTCTCCCAGATTGTCGAGGCCACCCTGAATGGTAGAAGGCCCGTGGTTGCGATCTTGCCCACTCCAGTGACTAGAATTGAAGAACTTCAACTGGAGATTTTGTCAATTGACGACGATGACTCCGGAAGTCTGCGTGTTGATTTCCTGGGTTGCATGGAAGGTATACTCAACCGTTTAACGATTTTCCATCACGATCTGTTTTATTTAAAAAGACTGCCCAACCTTTTTCAACATGATTGTTTCAAGAAACACTGAAATAACAGTTTTAATATGTATTTGACAAATCGTATTTTTTTCAGTCATTCCCTTATTTACCTCGTGAGAAATATAATAATAATTATGTGGTACTTACAAAGCGATGTGTTCCAAAGGTGTCAAAGCGCTTCACTATAATTACCCCGTGTTTATCAGGCTACGAGACCAGTTTTTGCAGCAGCTTGAGATCAACGCATTCTGGTCTTTACCTTTGCAGGTACCCATTGATACTCCTGGGTGGAGACAGGTATTTTTTTTATTTCCTGGGTTGCATGGAAGGTATGCCATGAAAATACTCATATTCAGTCGATTTTGCAATAGAACCTTTCCTTTCAATTTACAAAGAATCTTCTCAACCGTAGTCAATATGATGTCAGGAGTGTGGCATGAAAACTTTAAAACATTTAAATTTTTCGTGTAAATCACAGAAATTACGACCACAACCCCACCTGAAGAATCAGGAAATGTGGTAAACCTAAAGGTTTATATAATTGTATTTTCCTTGTTAATTCAGGTCGTCCTGGCGGTTCTGATATTGAAACAACGACACGGCCAACGCGCCCTGGTATGTACTCAAGTTTGGTTAAAAACATTGATGATTGAAGAAATTCATACTGGTAAATTGTATTCATGAGATGAATGTTTATATCAATATATATATATACATATATATGGGGTTTTTTTAATTGGATGTTCCCTAAAATCACCACTCAATAGTCCAAAAGCGTCATTAGATTCCATTACTTTGGCATCTTCTCGTTATATAAGTGGTTGTTAACTTAAATCAGATACATCGAGGCCGGTAGTAAAAGGACGATCAAAGTGTCGGGTTTGTTTATATACTTTGTTTCTGTACTTGTGGTGTCTCTTTTAATGTAAATTCAATTTAACCATGATCATATAAACTCCCTTCTTACAGCAGTAATAACAATTAAAAAAAAAAACTCTATAGTCATTCAAATATTTACCAAGTGAGACACACAAAAAATAACTATTGATGATCACAGAATAATTTTCTTATTAATTCATTCATTATATTAATAATATGTTTTGTATCATATTGTGAATGTAATCAACATAAAAGTAAATAATGTTTTTCGTCGTTAACTAAGGTCGTCCAGGTGGTTCTGATACTGAAACAACTACACGACCAACGCGCCCTGGTATGTACTAAATTTTGGTTAAAACATTGATGATTGAAGAAATTTATACCTGTGGTTTCATGAGATATATAATATGTTTACATCATATAAAGGTTCTAATTTTGAAACAAAGAGACGGCCAACGCGCCCTCGTATGTATTAAACTTTGGTTACAACACTTTTTACCACTTGAAAAGTATATACCCTTTAGACGCCCTTGTTACTCATAGCAGTGTGTCTTTTTCCGTTAACAATGTAGTCGTGCGGTTTTGTTTATCTCGTGATAAACAAATGCCAGTGACACGAGCAGAAAATAAAAAAATCACTCATTCTTAACAAAAATCACTTGAATCAAACCAAGTTTCAAGTAGCCTGCCTTCCTTTTTTTCTCTGAACAGCTGTGACTACAACTATTCAGACTTCCATATCGACAACAGCAGGTAAGCATGGTATTTTGCTTCAAGCAGTTACAAGGATATTCTATAAATACATTTTATTCTGTAACAAATTCGTTTCAAATTAAAACGGATCAATTGCCAATTTCTTTCAAGGATACTGTATGGAGCAAATGGATGGAGATCAAGCTCTTGAAAGTGGCCGTTCTACATCTCCAGCATCTGGAGATCAGTCAACCGATATCAACGCTGATAAACCTTGGACATTCCAGCTACAGTCCAATCCTGAGGACAACCGCGACCAAAACCCCAAACTGGACGTCAAGTTTAACACCGAAGTCCAAGTGCACGCCTTGAAGCTCCAGGGAGATACCGACAAATCCCAAACTGTTCGAATTATACCGTCGGTCTGGGATCGACTAACCCAAGCTTACACTGATGTGCTGGATTCCACGGGCAAACCACTCGTAAGTTATTGCATACTCTTCGTCAAACTAATTAAATTAATTTCCACCTTTAAACTACTGTTCCATCCAGAATAAAATATAAGTGGGTCTACCGCTACAAAAATAACGCACTTTCTTCACTTTTCCTAGATTGTCGAGGCCACCCTGAATGGTAGAAGGCCCGAAGTTGCGATCTTGCCCACTCCAGTGACCAGAATTGAAGAACTTCGACTGGAGATTTTGTCAATTGACACGGAGGACTCCGGAAGTTTGCGTGTTGATTTCCTGGGTTGCATGGAAGGTATGCCATGAAAATACTCAAACTTCGGTCGGATATTAGTGTAGCGGTACGTTACAGTCCGCTAGAGTCCGCTCAAATGATTAGATTTAAGGACGCCAAGAACAATCAAGACAAACAGATACAAATCAAAACACTAGGAGTCAAATTTTGAACTTGTTACAGATTACTTGTTTACAAAATCAATTACCGTTCTGTATCTGAATCTCAATCTAAACTCACAAAACAAGTGCTACAAAAGCATATATATTATAAGATTTAACTTCCAGCTCTATAAATTGTAATAAAGTTGCCAACGATCACAAAGATTGTATTTCTAAAGTTGCCCTTTCTAAGGTTGAAATCGCCCTAAGTTTCCCAGTTCCCTACGGTTCCTGGAACGCCTGGCCAGTGTACGGCTGTGTTGTGAACTAGACCTCCAAATTGCACCTGACATGAAACAGTTGTATTGTAATAAATCAATATGTGACACACGGTGATTAAAACTTTGAGATTGCGAAGACCAATTCACCCCAAAATCACTCCTTTTGTCAACATGGAAAAAAAAAACATAGCCCAGCGGTAGCAGAGAACTTGTATTATGACATTTGAATGTAAAGGGAAAAAATCGCCCATTTGAAACTAAAATGTTGGCTTTTAAGCATAAATCTATGCACACGATACTCACACTAATTTGGTGTGCAAGCAGAAAAGGGCTGATATTCGCGCGTACACGCACTGAGTGCAGGCGTTTATATACATTTTTCTAGGTTGTGTGCCATTTGTACGGTGACTACATTAGAACCTCTTTCTTCAATTACAAAGAATCCTCCCAACCATCGTCAATATAGCAGGAGTGTGGCATGAACACCTTCAAACATTTTCATTTTTCTTGTAATTTACAGAAATAACGAGCACAACTGCAGCGGCAACGACAACTGAAGGTAAAAACTTCGGCTTCCAGAAAACAGTGCTGGAATAATCGTGCATCTCATGATTTTTATAAAGTCTCGGTTTGATTAAAAACTTCGTACAGCACAATTCAAGAGTAAACTTGTAAAGGTTTCCAGATTGTAATACCTCGCACTGTTGACTTGTTGTCTATCATCTCAACCGGGAAAATTCTACACAATTAACGATCTTATTTTTCCAGTTATTCATGTCAAGTTTATTCTTTCCCACATAATTTTCCTGACGAGTACATCATGACGTAAATAAGTGCTTTTTAGCAACAACAAAGCATACATCGCAGGTATGATATGCGCGGTACATGGTTGACTGTTATAGGTTTCATGATTCGGCAATTCGCAATTTATTAGTCTCACTCGAAAGTCATCTCACGGCTGACTAATACCGTAATTTTATATACCAAAGCTCACGGTTCATTAATATCTCAGAAATGTGTGACGGCTCTATGGTTTGGACCGACTGTGCCTGTGAGCTGAATTGCCAAGCTATGGCTTCGAGAGAAGATCCAGTCTATGAATGTGACAACTCGACCTGCGTACCCGGTTGCAGCTGCCCGGCCGGCATGTTGGAACACGATAAGATGTGCGTGGAGCCGGAGGAGTGTCCATGCTACTACAACGGGACTTTCTATGCGGTAAATCCAGTGTTAGAAATGTTGAAAACTAAAACAAATATGCCCTAATGGATAATCATTAGGAAAAACTGACTGCACAGTATATCCAAGGACAAGTTTTAAGACCAGGTTTGGGGTCCTTTTCATGGTTCTACAGCTTGTAAATGTTGGGTTGGTTTTTAAATTGTACCCGTTTCATTATCAATTTCCCAATTACGTCACAGTGCCATACTGTATGGGATTATCACTTTTTAGCTGGAAAGTAATTATGTATTTACTTATTCACCCATATAGGGCTTGCCTACAGTGTAATGAACTAGCCCCGTTTGTTCAATGGGTATTTAAACGCAAACATTGTTTCTCAATTTTGTAGATCTTACTTTTTCAAATGTCCATACCGCTAGGGAAAATATTTTGCGCTGTGAGCAATACACCATAAATAAACACGCCTTGAACGATCTTCTTCTTTTTTCAAGCTAACTGTACATTATAAAATACTTTGTTTACAGTACGGTGACACAGTAGTAATCAATGATTGCTACATTGGAATCTGCGAGAGGACAACAGAAAGAGTTGAAGATCCACTGAGCATTATTCCCAACTGCAACATTGAAGTGTGTTCCAATGGAACAATGCTTCGGGATGTTCCCGGCGAGTGTTGCTCCTGTGTACCAGGCAAGTATTCATTCTGTAGGCCTTTTCACGACTTTGTCACTTTTCTCCCGCAGTTTCTTTCAACTGTTAAGCGTATTACCTAATTTCAAGTTTTATACGTTTAAACTCATGCCCCGTATCTTCTTGAAATGTCATAGGTCGCGTCAATTTGTGAAGTATCCTAAGTATATAGCTTAAAGAAATTGCTTATAATAAGTTAAGTGCCTCAAACAGCTTCAGGGAAAACTCTAAAATTATTTCCTTTGATACACCGCATTAAGTACATACATTATAGCCTACGGAAAATGCAAGTAGCCTCATCTTTCTGAGTTTTATTGTGAATATGCTTATGGTAATTGAAACCTTCTTCACGACTGTATTACAATTTCTTGAACTCTGTACTAATAATCAAAAGGATGGCGATTTGGTAATCGCTTTTACCTGCTTAGCTTTGCATTCATGCGGTACTGTATAAACCAGCACAAAATAGTACAGTGCACGAAATGTGTTACTTATAGTCGTAACTCTGTTTATAGAATGCCAAGACGGAATGGTGTATAGCGAATGTGCATGCAATCGCAGCTGTGAGTACCCAGAGATGACGTGCTCTGACAATTGCATGCCTGGATGCAGCTGTTCAGAAGAGATGTTTTGGAATGGAACGGAGTGTGTTGAACAGTGCCCCTGTCTCTACATGGACCGCTTGGTACGTATGTTAAGCGCTCGTTAAACGAACAATTCGAAGTGGATCCTTGCCGATCACGTCGTAGTAAATGTAGATTTGGGATCCATGAGCCTAATGTGCTTGCTAACCAACCCGCTCCAACTAACCAATGTTAAAGACATGTATTTACATAACGGGAAAACTCCCAGATTTCGTTAATTTCCGTGAGACCTTTGAGAATTTTAATGCGTTGACTGCAACGCTTCGTCTATCGTCGCTTGAATACAATCTCGACTCCAGCCACGGTTTTTGTTCTTTTTTTTCTTTTTTTGATCCACTACCGAGTCTTTTGCCCTTCATAAGCAGCGAACACCCTGCTTGGATTAAATTCATGACGTGTGATGCGACTCGCTTTGGGGAAAACTATTATTTTTAAAAAGACTTTAAATTGACTCAGTTTCATCATTTCCTTTTACCTCTTTTTTTCATCAGCCGGCTCTGGCTGTTTTGTTTTTTGTCATCCCTGGCAAATTCATGGATATTATTCCCTTAATTTTTCTTTGTTAATCTTTAAATAGAATGAGAAAGTCTGGACACAGGATAACTGCACCATGTGCAAGTGGAAGGATGTTGATAACTGCTTGGTAAACTGCCACGAATTTTGTGAGATCAAAGATGCATGTGGCGAAGATGTAAGAATAAATTTATCTTTTTTAAAGACAAACTAACACTTGAGAGAGAGCAACATTGTCTTTTGTATTACATTTATAAAATCGTGTGATTATGCTGTTCTAAAACACAGCGACAAAGTGAAAGTGAAGTGAATGGTTTGTAGAAGACAAATAAAATAATACGGATGGATTTATTTCTTCTTTTTGAAACAAAGATGGACCTAGTCAACGAGGACCCCGACGATATGATTTGTTGTCACTGCGTTCCAAAAGGTAAACGGGCCATCATTTGCTTTCCCCTCTGTCTCGGCTTACATAAAACATTAATAAATATCCAAACGATATTAATTTCGGCTTATACAAATTATGTCCTAATAAATAGGCAGAATACTTTGGCTTTTGTGTTAAATGCAAATCACATCCAACTACAAACCCTACGCAAACACATGAGCTGTTACAATTTTATTCTCACCTTTTACCAATCAATTCTTGTTTTACACATTAACAATTTTCGAGAAGAAATGTTTCAAAACTGAGTAACTTACCTTTGTTTGTACTTTTTAAACAGAACGTTGCAAACACGACGAAGATCCCGTCGATGTATACAGATCCGTGAGTTTCCAAAGCTTATAAATATTTTTAAAATCTGAAACAAAAATATGCAATCATCTTATCAATCGTTCATATCACTGCAATCATAACCAATCATCTTATTTAGTCGTATAATAAAAGGGGAATGATTATGACGTTATCAACAGGATACGGAAGCACACATTTTTTTTTCCATCACGTAATCTTTCGGTTGTTACCCAATGTTATTGAATTTGTGAGAGAACACTTTTCACACGCAGCATTTTCAAAATAACCCTAAGAACATTTTAATGATGGTGTAAATACTAACACAACATGGGAATATGTAATTTATTTGTATAAAAAAAGTAAAACTCAAACAAAATTTCAAATAGATAGTTTGTTACCTAAGTTATCCCTGTAATAATGTGTGACGCAAACTAAGTATGGTTGGAGGCAATTTAGTCAATATCGCCTAATAAGCAATGAACGAGTACATATGAAAATGGGTATTTTTCATTTGAAGGTTGGGGAGGTTTGGATGCCGAATGTGTGCGAGGAATGTGAGTGTTCACAGAGTGGCAATGTCATATGTCGGGAGACTATGTGTCAGGACCCACCTTGCCAGCTTGTAAGTATGCTGTTTAATCATTCTCTTAAATAGATTTATTTTGAATAAGCTAAATGAACACGAGCATTAATCAGGGCTGCATTTTCGGATTCATATGGAATTTCGACTCCCATGAAAGGAGGTCTCCTTTTCCATGTTCAATTTGGACTCTCAGCACTCGTGCCTCTGGTTCTGCGCACTGGGCATGCGCAAAAAAAACTGTTTTCTATACTGGTTTGATTTGCTTTCGTTAGGCTATTAACTTGTTGTACGTGCATCCTTTAAAACTGCACAGCGAATAAGAATGAGGGTGAACATTACAAAGTTAATAGAAACGATTCTAAATTGTTTTATCAGAGAAAAAAATGCCTGACTGAGAATGTCCACAAATTCGAACAGTTATATGAACAACGTTCGCAAATTGAGCGATTCTATAACTCATGATATTCTTTAAACTGTAAATCTCCAATCTGTTTAGGGATACGAGCCATACCAGGTTGAGGGTGAATGCTGTGCTCACTGTAGTAAGTATCACATATATTAGTTTTGAGCCCAATAATTATTATCGCTTTTACGTCAAACTGAACGTGTCACCTGAAATTTCAATTCCAATGCCTCACCTTGAAAATCTTCAAATGTATCCAAATAGGACTACAAAATATATTTTGTCATTTCTACATTTATTGTGGGAAATGTATGTTATGATACGGTCTATAAAAAAATAATACATTCAAGGGGGAAAATCTATTTAAAACAATAAAAATTTTCCATACAGACTGCTATATACTGTGGCCACGCAACAAATGTTAAACTGTGAAAGCGTGTGGAATAACAAGTATCGGTTCCATTAAGTGGCCCGTAATTATTATTTTGTGCTCGATTTTCCTGTAGAACCAATTCCTCAGCCAACAACACCGGAGCCAGAAACAACTCCTGCTTCATACGGTGAGTTTACTTCTACTTCTCGAACTGTTTTGTTCACTTGCGTACAGTTCACTTATGACTCACACGTGAATCATGTGGAAAGAGTTACGGTTGTATCAAGGTCGCTATTGTGTAATGTGCAAAAACCATCATTTGTGCCGCTTTCGGATAGCCTCTTTCTGTCGAACAACCAAACAAATCAGGTAAATAAATACAAGGGACTTGTGACCAGCTAGCCCCATAAATGTGGCCTATTTACTGGACTGCCTCCGTAAACATAGGCCACACATCCACATGTACAAAAACGTGTCGACTTTGCCAGATTTTGATTTTCACATTTAGGCTTACTTTGTAGGTTTTTTTTGCTTTAGAAGCATTCTTACCCTCTATATAGGCTAATCAGAAAGTGCTGCCTTTTTCAGATGTCCATTTTTTGTGAAATTTCTAGATACATTTGCACACGTTTGGGTATCAAAATTTCAACATGAAATTTCACAAAAATTAGACATCTCAGTGAAAAAGGCAGCACTTTCTGATTAGCCTATATACTGAGGGTGAGAATGCTTCTAAAGCAAAAAAAACCCTACAAAGTAAGCCTAAATGTGAAAATCTAAATTTGACAAAGTCGACACGTTTTTGTACATGTGGATGTGTGGCCTATGTTTACGGAGGCAGTCCAGTAAATAGGCCACATTTATGGGGCTAGTGACCAGCCTACTGCACCCCGTGCCATTAATGTGGTGTCTCTTGGTGGCGCCTCTTGGTGGCGCTTCATCCTCTCAAATGTGTTCAAAATATTTGTGCATTTATGTACCCAAACACACTAGTAAAAATCAACTATTTAAGTTTTGTATTAAAACAAAAGTAAACACAATTTTTACTCTACACAAATACGGTTTCAAAATATATATTTTCGTAGAATTTTTATGATATGAAATAAAATGTTATTTCACCAATCAGACAGGTTTCGTTCCCATTAATCGTGTATTATCAAGTATGTAAATCGTTCAGGTACCATGCATGCAGAAAGCCTTCACGCACAGCACGCACGTGGTCATTTTGATGCGACTAATGACATGGAGCTATAAATATGATCATGACTATCCTTCGGCGTTTTCTCACGTTGAGGGTTTTTTTTTTAATAATTATTTTTTGTAGTATTTTTGTGAGCCACGCAGCTAGCGATACGTGCTAAATTAGTAAAAAAAAACACTGTGCTCCCCGAATTTAAAATCTTAACTTTTTAGTCACTTGATACTCACTCGGGCATGTCGGGAATCTTGCATTTTAGGGCTGATGACCCATCAAATTTTGGTCGAACTAAAGTCTGATCTTAACTTAAAACTTGGGCATGTAGTTGCAGAGTAGTCCGAGTAACTTGGACCCCACTTATCGCCGTTTTTTAACATGTCCAAATGTTAAAAAAAGGCGATAAGCTATAAGTTGGGTCCAAGTTACTCGGACTAGTTGCAGAGTGGATAATAGTATCCATTTACCTGGTGTAAAAGCAGGAAAAATCGAAAGTCCTATTTCGTCTGAATAAAAAGTGACTCCCTGCAAGAGTTGTACAAGATAATTTGATTAATTGCAAGTTCTGCATTTTAACTAGGCCAGTATAGCTTCTAACTTAATTGAAATTAAGTAGGAAAACAAAAGTACTATCAAATTCAGGGAACACAACTTGGTAATCTTGTAGTTTAGGACCCCAGTGCATTCCAATGAAAAGGCATTTTGTGTTTTGAGAAACATTAGCTCTACTGAGTGCAGCGTTGAACTACGGTACAATAAGTTATTACGGAGGGTACCGTAGTTCAATGCTCCACTCAGTAGAGCTAGAGAAACATCTGCTGATAATACGATTACGAGCAGGAAAAGTCATAGCTAGCCTGAAAATTTGGGACTCTCAATACTGGAAAAGTCACTGTTTGTGTTTGGAATAATGTATGATGTAGTCCGAGTAACTAGGACTCTACGAATCGCCTTTTTTAACATTTGGACATGGTCGGGCGATAGTTAAGGTACATAGCGGTATTGCGTTACTGATATTTTTTTTTACCATTTTCACTCGTACCCCCAATCAAAATCTTCATATTTCACTCCCAAAACAGTCTTCAAACTGCCTTATGCGACCCTGTAGGCTTCAGTGGGAATTGGAAATACAAATGGTGGTGGTTAGGTTTACATACCTTTGGGAACAAAAGAGAAATTTCACCTTCAATTCGGGAAACATCCTTGTCACACATGCCTTGTTTGAGGCTGCCATTTTGAATTCATTTCAGGAAAAGTAGACATATGCATGGCTCTGGCTAGACTGTTTCCTGGCAAACATCAGACAGACCAATCACAGGGCACTTTGATTGGTCACCTGACCAATCACCAATCACAAGGCACTTTCATTGGTCACCAATCCAGGTGACCAATCAGGTCATTTCCGGAAGAAATTTTGACACACAAAGTTAGAAGTTGTATATATCAAACCAGGAATGCCTAATTTATTTTTTGTGTGCTGCCTCAAATAAAAAAACAAAATATTAACCAGAGCACATTTCAGAGCCCCCCCCCCCAAGTATAGCAACTTTTTCACACCTGTTTCCATCTATGGAGCCTAGTTTACAGAGGCAGTCTAGAGTAATTACCCAAGCTATCGGTTTACAGAGAACATTAACATATTTGTAAAATTTCAGACAAGTAGCAACTCCTTTGTCTTTCTGAATTATGTCACTGTTCAAACTAGAAGCACTAAAAGACACCTTGCTTTTTTGCTTGTTTCCGTTCAAAGAATGCCCAGAAATTTGCTACATAGACGAACCACTCTCCTGTGAACAACAATTGGCCTTCACCGAAAGATCCAACAGTGCACCATTTGTGGAACAGTCAGAGTGTAGTCCTATGTTTAGTGACATGTTCAATGTACAGCCGAACTGCTCCTGCAAGGAGGGATTCTTTAAAGATGTCACCGGAGGCGCTGTGGAAGAACAACTTGGGTACACGTTCAAGTCCGGGATGTGCATTCTATGGGACACATGCGCAGAAGGTAAGTTTCACCTGCATTCATCTATTTTCACCTGTCTCATCGGGTTCCCTTTAAAGACTCATGTCTTATAATAGCCAACCAAATACATCAAAATTGACCATTACATGCATACAATGTATGGGACATGTTCATAGAAGGTAGACTTTACCTGTATTCACAGTATGTTTTCACCCGTTTAATTGGGTTCCCTTTAAAGACATGTCTTATAATAGCCAACCCAATCGAGCACTGCAGGTGTACAATGTATAGTGGGTACCATACCTGTATGGTACCCAAATACATCCCGTACACTACATGTGTGGAGCGAGGAATATGTGGAGCGATGCTCAGTGACGTCATGAAACACGATGCACGACAGTCGTGTTACTGAACTTGTTTTGGAGAAGCGCCACCTAATAAGTCATCCAAAAATTTCATATTTTATTTTTTTTCTTGTTCCGTTTGAGTCGATTATTAGCTTCAGGAATGACTGCTCCATGGTATGAGTTATGTTGAATGGAATCTGGGTTAGGATAATCGAGGGAAAATAGACCATTTGTGTGATACCATGAGTGATACACCGGGGACATAATATAGAAATTAGAATGTAGGTTTATACAGTCAAGTTTTGCGAGCCTCTTACAATCTAGGTTTTCTTAACGTACTACTGTACTGTAGTTGTACCTCCAGCTCTAATGCGATGAGCATAAGAGCTGGAGTCACTCAAGCTATGACCAAGTTTGCGCAAGGACTATAGTTGACCAATGGTTAACTAACGTTTGCCCGAACTCTGTCTAGTCGATGGTGGTTGACTACGCTAGTCGACTATTTGGAACCAGCCTACTGGGATTGGTTGCATCGCTGGTAACTAATAGCCGCGCGCATTCATAACGCTAGCAGAGAGCCAGGATCCAGAAGTTTTGCAATGACATTTTGACCAGCGTTTGACAAGAGACGTGCGCACGTTGCTATCAGTGCGCAGGTGTAAGGTGGTACGTCACAAATCAACCACTAGTCGACTAATGTTTCTTGCCCGAACTTGGCCCAGGCTAAATCCATAGATAGAGACTATTAACACATGTAAGTGAAAAAGTTGACTTGGCATGTACAAGTGAGCATAAGTTAAGATTTGAAGATGTTACCTGAAAATACTACCACTACTGCACTTTGGCAATTGATTCTGGTGGTTCATCACTGTGTTTTCATTGCCATGACGTAAATCACAAAATAATACACTTGTGTAGAAACCTTCAAATATTTGCTCATTTTTCTGATGTTCAGCTTCTACAACTGAGGAGCCCCTGTCCACAATGTCCGTTACAACAACTGAAATTCCATGTGAGTATTATTTTCTGCAAGGTTGCATCTAACAATTAAGCTACATGTATTTTAGTTTCATTAATAATAAATTGTGCATGTATCCACCATTATTGGTGCTCAAGGCGCTACATCATTATTAACCTACTCAATGGCCAATGAAACATGCCAAATACCATCTGAGCTCTTTGGAGAGTATACAGCTCCAAGCTGCCATTTTGCCGCAAAGCAGCTTAAATCAACCACAATGACCATATCTGCCCTCACATGTTCACATTTACTCCTGGGGGAAGAAGCAATGAGTGACAAAGTGCCTTGCCCAGGGGCACACGCACTGTAGCCGCAGGCTGGACTCGAACCCACAACATGCAGAAATTTCCGCAGACCACAAATTTAATTTTCCAGACCACAAGGCCATGGCACTCCACTTGCCTCTAGCTAGAATTTATTTGTTTTGTTTACAATATAACATAATCTAACTTTGAATTCCACATTGCCAGTACACATTTTACATTTGTTTACAAATTGGATGTTTTTCCATCATGTTTAAAAAAAATATGGAATAGTTAAAACTTTTAAGAATGCTTCCTTTCTAGATCAAAATGTTTGTTCCTTTCTTTGTAGATTGTCAAAACATTTGTCACGTGAGATGTGACAAGTCACAAGAAGAATATGAACTCTTCTACAATACAACCACATGCAAGTCCGAGTTTGCAAAGTTCTTCAATGCTTCCACCTACTGCCAATGCAAGGAAGGTTATGTGAAGGATGAAGAGGGAGAAGCTGTGGAACAACTGGGATTCCAGTTTAACACATCCATGTGCATCGAAGTAGAGAGCTGCAAGCCAGACTGTGTGCACGATAACCACTTTTTATACGTTAGTGTAAACTTTTTTCGATGTATTTTTTTAAAGTATGGGCTCCGTGTACAAGTACCCCATCGACGGCCAGAAAAGGAGAGTTTGGGGTGACCTAGACTGGTTCCCGATCCATCCGCTACGTATTTCGAATGTATCAAAAGTTACTAGAGGCGGGGATTAGTCTCGGAGAACATCGCAAGTTGAATAGCTTTTGCACATTCAACATTTTGTACTTCGCGCGCGAACCAGTACAGTACAGTACAGTACGCGCACGCTGCATGTCCTGTCCACGGAGTTCTCAAAAGAGGTAAAAACGCGCCCTATTTTGTTGGCGTACGGAGTCCATACGTACCTGTGTTTTTGTCTTTGTCATCAAGAGCTCATCACATAGACTGGGATGTTCATACAAAAGTGTTTGATCATATAATGTCAAATTACCACTTGACTGTCTGGTCAGTGTTCTGGAAGTGTTTGGTCAGCAACCACACCATAGGTTGTGGACAAAAGAGTGGCTTTATTTTCCCGTAAAATAACAGCAAATTCTTTATCAAATGGCATATAATGTTTACTTACCCGTACTTTCTACAGTTGTCATAATCGTGCTATCCCAGCACTGAATGTTGGCTCTCACAGTTTTTGTCATCCACCACAGTTTTTCATAGGCTTTGACTACTGTCTACTGTCTGCAGCACTATACGATCTGCTACATCCGTGCTGACAGTAACAGAGCCTGATACCATAAATACTAGCCAATATTATAAAGTCAAACACCTGGCAAGTTTACTGAAGGGCACGTTGGGCTCTAAGAAGCATTTCCACTACAACAATTATTCACAACAATAATAATTTGCAGCTGTATTATTCGTTTGAAAAAAAAAAATGTTGAAAGACCACGAAAAAGAAGAACATAAAATTTGTAAGTTCTGTGTAATATGTCATCTAAAGGAAAATCAGGGTACACATTTGTTGTCCTGGAAAAAAAATGAGTTGTTTGTGTCCCTACTCAATTATTCAAGTCCATCATTTTTCTTTTCAAAAACGTCCTTCATGCGCGTGTAGGATTTTTAAGTCATTGTTTCAGAAAGGATATAAAGTAAACAGAAAATATAAATGATATGTTTTTAACAGGAGGGGGAATCAGTTATGCAAGACTGTGAAATATGTGAATGCCGGAGGAAATCCACCCAGCCCTCAGCAAATAGTTCTGCTTCATTGAATCCTACATACAGCATGATTTGCTATCCTCTTCAGGTGTGCACAACAACAGCAGGTAATGCTTTATTTCCTTAACAAATTTGAAGTTCACACTTCTTTGGTGTAAGGGCACAAATTTTTAATATGTGGTGCCTGTTTTGTTTTTGTTTTTTTTAAATAAAGGAGAAATTCAAACAGTTCAGAAGGATTTCTGAAAGAAATATGTTATATATTTTAAAGCCAACAACATGTCAAACGTTACACTATTTTAATCACTATATACACATTACCAATTATACATGTGCATTGTACTACCAAGATTGCCCCATACAAATGAGCATATTTTCTTTCCCAATGCCCTGCTCTTTTCTCCCAGTTTTGTTTTATTAGCAGTGTTCCCCTTTTTATGGACACAAGTCACCAACCAATGGCCCCAACCTGAATACACCCAATCTCTACAGGTGGACTCCAAAGACTTCTTTAAGAATCAACCAACTCCCTTGCTTAAACCAGTCATTTCTCCACTATTTTCATTTACAAGATCAATTCTTAACATGTCTGAAACTTTTGTTTGTGTTTTTCTATTTGTTCAAAGAATACACGACAGCTCAGCCAACAACACGAAGCACCACCAATCCTCCATCATCAACAACTGGTATATCTGAATTTTTTTTCAAAAGTATTACTTTTTTATTGCCCCTACATTGCCCAATGGGAAATCTGCTCCTTAATCTACCCACTTGGGATGTGCATCAGAACTTGGTACCCTGAGCGATGATGTCAGCCTAGTGCATGTAACCGACTTTAACTATTACTTAGTTTCCAAGATTTTGAAAAAAAAAGTTTTCAGTGCCCTTTGTGGGGAATTATTGAAATGAAATCCAGGATACATGAACAGACCAAAACAAAATAGATTTAACCCTTTCATTACCACATTGTTTATTGACTTGGCTCTCCCCAGGACCAAATTGTTTGCTCAGTCATGCGGAAATCACTAGAGCGTGAACAAAATGAGCACGAGTCCAAAACTCACTTTTTTCAACCCAGATTTTCACTGCCAAGGAGTGATTTAAATCAATCTTACTCTTTTATGTGATGTAAAAATGAAGTCCATATGTGTAAATATCAGAAAGTTAGGCCTGTTTGTTCATCTGGTTCCATTTATCAAACTGCAAGCCATTTCACCGCATGACCGAATGGCACTCCATACCTCAATTTGTGAGTGGATACTTCTAAAGCACTTTTCTCATTTTTAGTAATGGCAACACTATGAATAAACTACACCATTAGAACGATCCGAAAACACTCTTTCAGCTGGTATATGGTTGATGTATGGGAGGCCAGACATATCAACATGCCGACTTTCTGAAAAGTAGTGAATATATCTATGTTGAGGGTGTTCTGTGTGTGGTTTCCTGGTCGACTAAAGTCGCCCATGGGAACCAGCAGGGGGGTTCTTCTTGTCGACAAAAGTCGCCCATGGTAAAGAAAGGGTTAATGTTTATGCGCATATTAACGCACAACAGATGACCCTCGCGAATGTAGCTGTCTATGCGTATTTCTACCAGCTCTTTCACAAATTACCTGCATTTGAACTTTTGGGTTGGGTTTCTTTTATGGGCACCTGGGTACTTCCATATATTTCCATGTGGTACCTGGTTCCTGTACTTCCCATAACTGCACGCCACTACTACCAACTTTTTTCCTCTCCAGGGTACTGTTTGGAACCCGTGGACAGCAAATCGGGACTCCTGTCAGATATCACAGGAAGAGGTTCAGTGTTGCCAGACAAAGCCGAAGGTCACATACAACTGACAGACCTTCCCATCACTCTGGAAGCAGAAGAGCCTTCCAGTCTAGACAGTGAATTCCTCAGACCTGTTGATGTCAGAGCTATCAGGTTCAGGTTGCAGCCCACAATATCTTTAACCACTCCGACAGGCACTGAAGAAAAATTCACACCTCTAGAAAGCACTCTGGCATTGCTTGTTAAGAAACCAGGAGAGGAGTACTTTTCACCCGTTTTGGAAGCAGGCACTGCTCGAGATCAAGTGAAGGTAAGAAGCCCCTCAAATCAACAGAATCATGCAACGCTTGAATTCAAAATGTTTGCTTTCTAAGCCTTCCAAGATTTTTTGTCTAATAACTAAATTTGATGTGTGATTGTTCCTCTGTCTTTATCAGATGTTCACAGTCTCCCTTGACAGCGACTTACCTGAGAAACTGCTGTTCCCGAGCGAAGACACAGCTCTGAAGGGCATTGAGCAGTTGCGTATTGAATTCCGAACTGTGTCCGGTGGTAAATCTGCAAAACTACAAGTGGACATTCTTGGATGTACAGAAGGTAGCCTACCCTCAAGTCAGATTTGGTTCATGTTGTACCTTTTCAATGCAAGCACAAATAAATCAATGACATGCCTCATGCCAAAAATATCCCTGACAATGCAGATTATCAAGTTTACTGTCATGAAAAGCTTTTTCCACATGACATTAACACATGTTAGTGCTTTCCACATTTTCTGACCGCTGCTGGATATTCTCAATGCAGGTTACTGTCTAGAGCCCATGGATGGGGAAAAGGGACTTGAACCTGAAGTTAAGGCGGCTGGAGATTTCACCATTGATAGTCAGACCTCCTACTTGACAATCACCCAGTTGCCAATTGACCCAAGCTCAAGTGATATCCCCAGCGTAGAGCTCCTCTTCCGTCAACCCATCAAGGTCACAGCAATAGTCTTAGCCTCGCGTTCTCCTCAAGCAACAAGTGCACCCACGGGTCAGCCAGCAGCAAGCACAACCACATCCAGGACTGCTGCAGGGGAGAGGCTGACTGAGGTCACCCTCACTCTGTCCACCAAGAAGCCTGACGATGATGAATTCACTACACTGACTGATGATAACACCAATCAGCCCAAGGTAACCCTAACAGTCCTGAATCCTCCAATTTCAATACAATTTTGCACACCCCCTATAAGGAGTTAGGGTTAAATTAATACAGCCATGTTACACACTTGGCATTGCTTCTTTCTACCACCAACTTTTGTCCTTGATTTTGTTTGGGTCAATTGTTTACATCCAGGCTCCTGTTTTTCTTCTCAAGCCACACACTGACCAATGTACTGACCAGGGCATTTTTCTCCCATCTTTCCCAGTTGCTAACTGTCCATCTGGAAGGAGACGAACCCGAAATCAAGTACTTGCCGATAGATGAAGACACACTGGATGGTATCACTGAACTGCGCGTACAATTCCAGTCTGTCAGTGACGATGACGCAACAACGTTTGAGTTACATGTTCTGGGTTGCATCAAAGGTAGACCTTTAGAAATGTTCTTTTATTGTCTAAAACTCAGAAGATACCTTCAGAACACTTTGTCCTGTTATTCGGCACCAACATCCTAATGTCACTGTTCAGGCGATCTAAATAAACCACCAAAAGGTGAAATTTTCTTTTCCATGCAGACTATTTTGTCCAAGACTTTATGCTTTAAATACACATTTTTTAAATAAAAGAGAAATTCAAACAGTTCAGAAGGATTTCTGCAAGAAATATGTTATATTTTAAAGCCAACAACATGTCAAACGTTACACTATTTTAATCACTATATACACATTATCAATTATACATACGTGTGCATTGTACTACCAAGATTGCCCCTTACAAATGAGCATATTTTCTTTCCCAATGCCCTGCTCTTTTCTCCCAGTTTTGTTTTATTAGCAATGTTCCCCTTTTTATGAACACAAGTCACCAACCAATGGCCCCAACCTGAATACACCCAAGCTCTACAGGTGGACTCCAAAGACTTCTTTAAGAATCAACCACCTCCCTTGCTTAAACCAGTCATTTCTCAACTATTTTCATTTACAAGATCAATTCTTAACATGTCTGAAACTTTTGTTTTTGTTTTTCTATTTGTTCAAGAATACACGACAGCTCAGCCAACAACACGAAGCACCACCAATCCTCCGTCATCAACAACTGGTATATCTGAATTTTTTTTCAAAAGTATTACTTTTTTATTGCCCCTACATTGCCCAATGGGAAATCTGCTCCTTAATCTACCCACTAGGGATGTGCATCAGAACTTGGTAAAAAAGTTGTCAATGCCCTTTGTGGGGAATTATTGAAATGAAATCCAGGATACATGAACAGACCAAAACAAAATAGATTTAATGTTTATGCGCATTTTAACGCACAACAGATGACCCTCGGAATGTAGCTGTCTATGTGTATTTATACCAGCTCTTTCACAAATTACCTGCATTTGAACTTTTGGGTTGGATTTCTTTTATGGGCACCTGGGTACTTCCATATATTTCCATGTGGTACCTGGTTCCTGTACTTCCCATAACTGCACGCCACTACTACCAACTTTTTTCCTCTCCAGGGTACTGTTTGGAACCCGTGGACAGCAAATCGGGACTCCTGTCAGATATCACAGGTAGAGGTTCAGTGTTGCCAGACAAAGCCGAAGGTCACATACAACTGACAGACCTTCCCATCACTCTGGAAGCAGAAGAGCCTTCCAGTCTAGACAGTGAATTCCTCAGACCTGTTGATGTCAGAGCTATCAGGTTCAGGTTGCAGCCCACAATATCTTTAACCACTCCGACAGGCACTGAAGAAAAATTCACACCTCTAGAAAGCACTCTGGCATTGCTTGTTAAGAAACCAGGAGAGGAGTACTTTTCACCCGTTTTGGAAGCAGGCACTGCTCGAGATCAAGTGAAGGTAAGAAGCCCCTCAAATCAACAAAATCATGCAACGCTTGAATTCAAAATGTTTGCTTTCTAAGCCTTCCAAGATTTTTTGTCTAATAACTAAATTTGATGTGTGATTGTTCCTCTGTCTTTATCAGATTTTCACAGTCTCCCTTGACAGCGACTTACCTGAGAAACTGCTGTTTCCGAGCGAAGACACAGCTATGAAGGGCATTGAGCAGTTGCGTATTGAATTCCGAACTGTGTCCGGTGGTGAATCTGCAAAACTACAAGTGGACATTCTTGGATGTACAGAAGGTAGGCTGCCCTCAAGTCAGATTTGGCTGATGTTGTACCTTTTAAATGCAAGCACAAATAAGTCAGTGACATGCCTCATGCCAAAAATATCTCTGACAATGCAGATTATCAAGTTTACTATCATGAAGAGCTTTTTTCCACATGACATTAACACATGTCAGTGCTTTCTTTTCTGCATTTACCAACCGTTTCTGGATATTCTCAATGCAGGTTACTGTCTAGAGCCCATGGATGGGGAAAAGGGACTTGAACCTGAAGTTAAGGCGGCTGGAGATCTCACAATTGATAGTCAGACCTCCTACTTGACAATCACCCAGTTGCCAATTGACCCAAGCTCAAGTGATATCCCCAGCGTAGAGCTCCTCTTCCGTCAACCCATCAAGGTCACAGCAGTAGTCTTAGCCTCGCGTTCTCCTCAAGCAACAAGTGCACCCACGGGTCAGCCAGCAGCAAGCACAACCACATCCAGGACTGCTGCAGGGGAGAGGCTGACTGAGGTCACCCTCACTCTGTCCACCAAGAAGCCCGACGATGATGAATTCACTACACTGGTTGATGATAACACCAACCAGCCCAAGGTATTAATACAGCCATGTTAAACACTTGGCATTGCTTCTTTCTACGACCAGCTTGTGTCCTTGATTTTGTTTCGCTCAGTTGTTTACATCCAGGCTCCTGTTTTTCTTCTCAAGCCCAACACTGACCAATGTACTGACCAGGGCATTTTTCTCCCATCTTTTCCAGTTGATAACTGTCCGTCTGGAAGGAGACCAACCCGAAATCAAGTACTTGCCGATAGATGAAGACACACTGGATGGCATCACTGAACTGCGCTTACAATTCCAGTCTGTCAGTGACGATGACGCAACAACATTTGAGTTACATGTTCTGGGTTGCATCAAAGGTAGACCTTTAGAAATGTTCTTTTATTGTCTAAAACTCGAAAGATATCTTCAGAACACTTTGTCCTGTTATTCGGCACCAACATCCGAATGTCACCGTTCAGGCGATCTAAATAAACCACCAAAAGATGTTATTTTGTTTCCTCGCAGACTACTCTGTCAAAGACTTTATGCTTTAAATACACATTTCTCAACATTATTACCATTTTGCATAGAATACACCACTCAGCCGACGACAAGAACCACCAGTGTCACCACCACTCTGATAACCACGACTCCTCCCTCATCAACAACCCAAGGTAAAGCAGGCCCAGTCATTGAAGATTAAATTGCCAACTCTTTTGCATCGACATCTCCATAGGTTTTGTTTGTGTTGGAAATGGGTTCTGTCTGGTGCCTGGAAACGTTTGCATTTATATCCCACTTGACCCAAATCGTTGGCTGTGTCTTGACGGAAGCCCTGTTTTCTCCCTGCAGGGTACTGTCTGGAATCCATGGATAGCGAGTCTGGACTTTTGTCGGATGTCAGAGGTAGAGGTTCAGTGTTGCCGGACAAAACCAAAGGTGACATCCAACTGACAGACCTTCCCATCACTCCGGAAGCAGAAGAGCCTTCCAGTCTAGACAGTGATTTCAATGGACGTGTCATTGCCAGAGCCATCAGGTTCAGGCTGCAATCCACAATATCCTCCACCACTCCGACAGGTGCTGGAGAAGAAATTACGCCTCTTGAAATCACTCTGACTTTGCTTGTTAAGAAGCCAGGAGATAGCGACTTCACGCCCGTTTTGGAAGGGGACACTACTCAAAAGAAGGTAAGAAAGCCCCCAAATCAACAGAATCGGGTTACACTCACTTTGCCCACTTTGCTTTCCCAGTTGTCCAGTATCTCATTTCTAAATGACTAAATTCTAAGCATGTTTGGTCCTCTTCATTGCACAGATTTTCAGAGTCACCCTTGACAGCGACTTGCCTGAGAGACTGCTGCTCCCGAGCGATGACACAGCTCTGAAGGGCATTGAGCAGTTGCGTATTGAGTTCCAAACTGTGACCGGTGGTGAATCAGCAAGACTGCAAGTGGAGGTTCTGGGATGTGCAGAAGGTAGGCTGCCCTAAAGGTTATTTTCATGTGTTTGTTTTGCTTGTTGGCTTTTTTATATGTTATTTACGGTTTCATCAAGTACATTTTGTCTGAAGTTGAACCTTGCAAGTTGCACGGAAAAAAACAGTTTGATGATATGACCTCGGGCCAAAGGTCTCACTACTTGCAAAATGCAAGGTATCTTTTTCATCGGCTCATCCAAGTACATATTTGTGTTTGCATTCTTTAGAATACACAACAACTGAAATGACCACTAAAGTCACCACTGTCACAACACCGACAACAACTGTCAGCGAAGAAACAACAAGCTCCCGAACCACGACGTCACAAATGTCAACTTCTCCAGGTGAATAGTGTGGACGTGAACTTTTTACTAAAATTATCACCCTCGGACATTTCCATACCACCTCTCATCAAGCTTTTTCCACCCGAAATTACGCATGTCAGTGCTTTCTTTTCTGCATTTACCAACCGTTTCTGGATATTCTCAATGCAGGTTACTGTCTAGAGCCCATGGATGGGGAAAAGGGACTTGAACCTGAAGTTAAGGCGGCTGGAGATCTCACAATTGATAGTCAGACCTCCTACTTGACAATCACCCAGTTGCCAATTGACCCAAGCTCAAGTGATATCCCCAGCGTAGAGCTCCTCTTCCGTCAACCCATCAAGGTCACAGCAGTAGTCTTAGCCTCGCGTTCTCCTCAAGCAACAAGTGCACCCACGGGTCAGCCAGCAGCAAGCACAACCACATCCAGGACTGCTGCAGGGGAGAGGCTGACTGAGGTCACCCTCACTCTGTCCACCAAGAAGCCCGACGATGATGAATTCACTACACTGGTTGATGATAACACCAACCAGCCCAAGGTATTAATACAGCCGTGTTAAACACTTGGCATTGCTTCTTTCTACGACCAGCTTGTGTCCTTGATTTTGTTTCGCTCAGTTGTTTACATCCAGGCTCCTGTTTTTCTTCTCAAGCCCAACACTGACCAATGTACTGACCAGGGCATTTTTCTCCCATCTTTTCCAGTTGATAACTGTCCGTCTGGAAGGAGACCAACCCGAAATCAAGTACTTGCCGATAGATGAAGACACACTGGATGGCATCACTGAACTGCGCGTACAATTCCAGTCTGTCAGTGACGATGACGCAACAACATTTGAGTTACATGTTCTGGGTTGCATCAAAGGTAGACCTTTAGAAATGTTCTTTTATTGTCTAAAACTCGAAAGATATCTTCAGAACACTTTGTCCTGTTATTCGGCACCAACATCCGAATGTCACCGTTCAGGCGATCTAAATAAACCACCAAAAGATGTATTTTGTTTCCTCGCAGACTATTCTGTCAAAGACTTTATGCTTTAAATACACATTTCTCAACATTATTACCATTTTGCATAGAATACACCACTCAGCCGACGACAAGAACCACCAGTGTCACCACCACTCTGATAACCACGACTCCTCCCTCATCAACAACCCAAGGTAAAGCAGGCCCAGTCATTGAAGATTAAATTGCCAACTCTTTTGCATCGACATCTCCATAGGTTTTGTTTGTGTTGGAAATGGGTTCTGTCTGGTGCCTGGAAACGTTTGCATTTATATCCCACTTGACCCAAATCGTTGGCTGTGTCTTGACGGAAGCCCTGTTTTCTCCCTGCAGGGTACTGTCTGGAATCCATGGATAGCGAGTCTGGACTTTTGTCGGATGTCAGAGGTAGAGGTTCAGTGTTGCCGGACAAAACCAAAGGTGACATCCAACTGACAGACCTTCCCATCACTCCGGAAGCAGAAGAGCCTTCCAGTCTAGACAGTGATTTCAATGGACGTGTCATTGCCAGAGCCATCAGGTTCAGGCTGCAATCCACAATATCCTCCACCACTCCGACAGGTGCTGGAGAAGAAATTACGCCTCTTGAAATCACTCTGACTTTGCTTGTTAAGAAGCCAGGAGATAGCGACTTCACGCCCGTTTTGGAAGGGGACACTACTCAAAAGAAGGTAAGAAAGCCCCCAAATCAACAGAATCGGGTTACACTCACTTTGCCCACTTTGCTTTCCCAGTTGTCCAGTATCTCATTTCTAAATGACTAAATTCTAAGCATGTTTGGTCCTCTTCATTGCACAGATTTTCAGAGTCACCCTTGACAGCGACTTGCCTGAGAGACTGCTGCTCCCGAGCGATGACACAGCTCTGAAGGGCATTGAGCAGTTGCGTATTGAGTTCCAAACTGTGACCGGTGGTGAATCAGCAAGACTGCAAGTGGAGGTTCTGGGATGTGCAGAAGGTAGGCTGCCCTAAAGGTTATTTTCATGTGTTTGTTTTGCTTGTTGGCTTTTTTATATGTTATTTACGGTTTCATCAAGTACATTTTGTCTGAAGTTGAACCTTGCAAGTTGCACGGAAAAAAACAGTTTGATGATATGACCTCGGGCCAAAGGTCTCACTACTTGCAAAATGCAAGGTATCTTTTTCATCGGCTCATCCAAGTACATATTTGTGTTTGCATTCTTTAGAATACACAACAACTGAAATGACCACTAAAGTCACCACTGTCACAACACCGACAACAACTGTCAGCGAAGAAACAACAAGCTCCCGAACCACGACGTCACAAATGTCAACTACTCCAGGTGAATAGTGTGGACGTGAACTTTTTACTAAAATTATCACCCTCGGACATTTCCATACCACCTCTCATCAAGCTTTTTCCACCCGAAATTACGCATGTCAGTGCTTTCTTTTCTGCATTTACCAACCGTTTCTGGATATTCTCAATGCAGGTTACTGTCTAGAGCCCATGGATGGGGAAAAGGGACTTGAACCTGAAGTTAAGGCGGCTGGAGATCTCACAATTGATAGTCAGACCTCCTACTTGACAATCACCCAGTTGCCAATTGACCCAAGCTCAAGTGATATCCCCAGCGTAGAGCTCCTCTTCCGTCAACCCATCAAGGTCACAGCAGTAGTCTTAGCCTCGCGTTCTCCTCAAGCAACAAGTGCACCCACGGGTCAGCCAGCAGCAAGCACAACCACATCCAGGACTGCTGCAGGGGAGAGGCTGACTGAGGTCACCCTCACTCTGTCCACCAAGAAGCCCGACGATGATGAATTCACTACACTGGTTGATGATAACACCAACCAGCCCAAGGTATTAATACAGCCGTGTTAAACACTTGGCATTGCTTCTTTCTACGACCAGCTTGTGTCCTTGATTTTGTTTCGCTCAGTTGTTTACATCCAGGCTCCTGTTTTTCTTCTCAAGCCCAACACTGACCAATGTACTGACCAGGGCATTTTTCTCCCATCTTTTCCAGTTGATAACTGTCCGTCTGGAAGGAGACCAACCCGAAATCAAGTACTTGCCGATAGATGAAGACACACTGGATGGCATCACTGAACTGCGCGTACAATTCCAGTCTGTCAGTGACGATGACGCAACAACATTTGAGTTACATGTTCTGGGTTGCATCAAAGGTAGACCTTTAGAAATGTTCTTTTATTGTCTAAAACTCGAAAGATATCTTCAGAACACTTTGTCCTGTTATTCGGCACCAACATCCGAATGTCACCGTTCAGGCGATCTAAATAAACCACCAAAAGATGTAATTTTGTTTCCTCGCAGACTATTCTGTCAAAGACTTTATGCTTTAAATACACATTTCTCAACATTATTACCATTTTGCATAGAATACACCACTCAGCCGACGACAAGAACCACCAGTGTCACCACCACTCTGATAACCACGACTCCTCCCTCATCAACAACCCAAGGTAAAGCAGGCCCAGTCATTGAAGATTAAATTGCCAACTCTTTTGCATCGACATCTCCATAGGTTTTGCTTGTGTTGGAAATGGGTTCTGTCTGGTGCCTGGAAACGTTTGCAGTTTATATCCCACTTGACCCAAATCGTTGGCTGTGTCTTGACGGAAGCCCTGTTTTCTCCCTGCAGGGTACTGTCTGGAATCCATGGATAGCGAGTCTGGACTTTTGTCGGATGTCAGAGGTAGAGGTTCAGTGTTGCCGGACAAAACCAAAGGTGACATCCAACTGACAGACCTTCCCATCACTCCGGAAGCAGAAGAGCCTTCCAGTCTAGACAGTGATTTCAATGGACGTGTCATTGCCAGAGCCATCAGGTTCAGGCTGCAATCCACAATATCCTCCACCACTCCGACAGGTGCTGGAGAAGAAATTACGCCTCTTGAAATCACTCTGACTTTGCTTGTTAAGAAGCCAGGAGATAGCGACTTCACGCCCGTTTTGGAAGGGGACACTACTCAAAAGAAGGTAAGAAAGCCCCCAAATCAACAGAATCGGGTTACACTCACTTTGCCCACTTTGCTTTCCCAGTTGTCCAGTATCTCATTTCTAAATGACTAAATTCTAAGCATGTTTGGTCCTCTTCATTGCACAGATTTTCAGAGTCACCCTTGACAGCGACTTGCCTGAGAGACTGCTGCTCCCGAGCGATGACACAGCTCTGAAGGGCATTGAGCAGTTGCGTATTGAGTTCCAAACTGTGACCGGTGGTGAATCAGCAAGACTGCAAGTGGAGGTTCTGGGATGTGCAGAAGGTAGGCTGCCCTAAAGGTTATTTTCATGTGTTTGTTTTGCTTGTTGGCTTTTTTATATGTTATTTACGGTTTCATCAAGTACATTTTGTCTGAAGTTGAACCTTGCAAGTTGCACGGAAAAAAACAGTTTGATGATATGACCTCGGGCCAAAGGTCTCACTACTTGCAAAATGCAAGGTATCTTTTTCATCGGCTCATCCAAGTACATATTTGTGTTTGCATTCTTTAGAATACACAACAACTGAAATGACCACTAAAGTCACCACTGTCACAACACCGACAACAACTGTCAGCGAAGAAACAACAAGCTCCCGAACCACGACGTCACAAATGTCAACTACTCCAGGTGAATAGTGTGGACGTGAACTTTTTACTAAAATTATCACCCTCGGACATTTCCATACCACCTCTCATCAAGCTTTTTCCACCCGAAATTACGCATGTCAGTGCTTTCTTTTCTGCATTTACCAACCGTTTCTGGATATTCTCAATGCAGGTTACTGTCTAGAGCCCATGGATGGGGAAAAGGGACTTGAACCTGAAGTTAAGGCGGCTGGAGATCTCACAATTGATAGTCAGACCTCCTACTTGACAATCACCCAGTTGCCAATTGACCCAAGCTCAAGTGATATCCCCAGCGTAGAGCTCCTCTTCCGTCAACCCATCAAGGTCACAGCAGTAGTCTTAGCCTCGCGTTCTCCTCAAGCAACAAGTGCACCCACGGGTCAGCCAGCAGCAAGCACAACCACATCCAGGACTGCTGCAGGGGAGAGGCTGACTGAGGTCACCCTCACTCTGTCCACCAAGAAGCCCGACGATGATGAATTCACTACACTGGTTGATGATAACACCAACCAGCCCAAGGTATTAATACAGCCGTGTTAAACACTTGGCATTGCTTCTTTCTACGACCAGCTTGTGTCCTTGATTTTGTTTCGCTCAGTTGTTTACATCCAGGCTCCTGTTTTTCTTCTCAAGCCCAACACTGACCAATGTACTGACCAGGGCATTTTTCTCCCATCTTTTCCAGTTGATAACTGTCCGTCTGGAAGGAGACCAACCCGAAATCAAGTACTTGCCGATAGATGAAGACACACTGGATGGCATCACTGAACTGCGCGTACAATTCCAGTCTGTCAGTGACGATGACGCAACAACATTTGAGTTACATGTTCTGGGTTGCATCAAAGGTAGACCTTTAGAAATGTTCTTTTATTGTCTAAAACTCGAAAGATATCTTCAGAACACTTTGTCCTGTTATTCGGCACCAACATCCGAATGTCACCGTTCAGGCGATCTAAATAAACCACCAAAAGATGTAATTTTGTTTCCTCGCAGACTATTCTGTCAAAGACTTTATGCTTTAAATACACATTTCTCAACATTATTACCATTTTGCATAGAATACACCACTCAGCCGACGACAAGAACCACCAGTGTCACCACCACTCTGATAACCACGACTCCTCCCTCATCAACAACCCAAGGTAAAGCAGGCCCAGTCATTGAAGATTAAATTGCCAACTCTTTTGCATCGACATCTCCATAGGTTTTGCTTGTGTTGGAAATGGGTTCTGTCTGGTGCCTGGAAACGTTTGCAGTTTATATCCCACTTGACCCAAATCGTTGGCTGTGTCTTGACGGAAGCCCTGTTTTCTCCCTGCAGGGTACTGTCTGGAATCCATGGATAGCGAGTCTGGACTTTTGTCGGATGTCAGAGGTAGAGGTTCAGTGTTGCCGGACAAAACCAAAGGTGACATCCAACTGACAGACCTTCCCATCACTCCGGAAGCAGAAGAGCCTTCCAGTCTAGACAGTGATTTCAATGGACGTGTCATTGCCAGAGCCATCAGGTTCAGGCTGCAATCCACAATATCCTCCACCACTCCGACAGGTGCTGGAGAAGAAATTACGCCTCTTGAAATCACTCTGACTTTGCTTGTTAAGAAGCCAGGAGATAGCGACTTCACGCCCGTTTTGGAAGGGGACACTACTCAAAAGAAGGTAAGAAAGCCCCCAAATCAACAGAATCGGGTTACACTCACTTTGCCCACTTTGCTTTCCCAGTTGTCCAGTATCTCATTTCTAAATGACTAAATTCTAAGCATGTTTGGTCCTCTTCATTGCACAGATTTTCAGAGTCACCCTTGACAGCGACTTGCCTGAGAGACTGCTGCTCCCGAGCGATGACACAGCTCTGAAGGGCATTGAGCAGTTGCGTATTGAGTTCCAAACTGTGACCGGTGGTGAATCAGCAAGACTGCAAGTGGAGGTTCTGGGATGTGCAGAAGGTAGGCTGCCCTAAAGGTTATTTTCATGTGTTTGTTTTGCTTGTTGGCTTTTTTATATGTTATTTACGGTTTCATCAAGTACATTTTGTCTGAAGTTGAACCTTGCAAGTTGCACGGAAAAAAACAGTTTGATGATATGACCTCGGGCCAAAGGTCTCACTACTTGCAAAATGCAAGGTATCTTTTTCATCGGCTCATCCAAGTACATATTTGTGTTTGCATTCTTTAGAATACACAACAACTGAAATGACCACTAAAGTCACCACTGTCACAACACCGACAACAACTGTCAGCGAAGAAACAACAAGCTCCCGAACCACGACGTCACAAATGTCAACTACTCCAGGTGAATAGTGTGGACGTGAACTTTTTACTAAAATTATCACCCTCGGACATTTCCATACCACCTCTCATCAAGCTTTTTCCACCCGAAATTACGCATGTCAGTGCTTTCTTTTCTGCATTTACCAACCGTTTCTGGATATTCTCAATGCAGGTTACTGTCTAGAGCCCATGGATGGGGAAAAGGGACTTGAACCTGAAGTTAAGGCGGCTGGAGATCTCACAATTGATAGTCAGACCTCCTACTTGACAATCACCCAGTTGCCAATTGACCCAAGCTCAAGTGATATCCCCAGCGTAGAGCTCCTCTTCCGTCAACCCATCAAGGTCACAGCAGTAGTCTTAGCCTCGCGTTCTCCTCAAGCAACAAGTGCACCCACGGGTCAGCCAGCAGCAAGCACAACCACATCCAGGACTGCTGCAGGGGAGAGGCTGACTGAGGTCACCCTCACTCTGTCCACCAAGAAGCCCGACGATGATGAATTCACTACACTGGTTGATGATAACACCAACCAGCCCAAGGTATTAATACAGCCGTGTTAAACACTTGGCATTGCTTCTTTCTACGACCAGCTTGTGTCCTTGATTTTGTTTCGCTCAGTTGTTTACATCCAGGCTCCTGTTTTTCTTCTCAAGCCCAACACTGACCAATGTACTGACCAGGGCATTTTTCTCCCATCTTTTCCAGTTGATAACTGTCCGTCTGGAAGGAGACCAACCCGAAATCAAGTACTTGCCGATAGATGAAGACACACTGGATGGCATCACTGAACTGCGCGTACAATTCCAGTCTGTCAGTGACGATGACGCAACAACATTTGAGTTACATGTTCTGGGTTGCATCAAAGGTAGACCTTTAGAAATGTTCTTTTATTGTCTAAAACTCGAAAGATATATTCAGAACACTTTGTCCTGTTATTCGGCACCAACATCCGAATGTCACCGTTCAGGCGATCTAAATAAACCACCAAAAGATGTAATTTTGTTTCCTCGCAGACTATTCTGTCAAAGACTTTATGCTTTAAATACACATTTCTCAACATTATTACCATTTTGCATAGAATACACCACTCAGCCGACGACAAGAACCACCAGTGTCACCACCACTCTGATAACCACGACTCCTCCCTCATCAACAACCCAAGGTAAAGCAGGCCCAGTCATTGAAGATTAAATTGCCAACTCTTTTGCATCGACATCTCCATAGGTTTTGCTTGTGTTGGAAATGGGTTCTGTCTGGTGCCTGGAAACGTTTGCAGTTTATATCCCACTTGACCCAAATCGTTGGCTGTGTCTTGACGGAAGCCCTGTTTTCTCCCTGCAGGGTACTGTCTGGAATCCATGGATAGCGAGTCTGGACTTTTGTCGGATGTCAGAGGTAGAGGTTCAGTGTTGCCGGACAAAACCAAAGGTGACATCCAACTGACAGACCTTCCCATCACTCCGGAAGCAGAAGAGCCTTCCAGTCTAGACAGTGATTTCAATGGACGTGTCATTGCCAGAGCCATCAGGTTCAGGCTGCAATCCACAATATCCTCCACCACTCCGACAGGTGCTGGAGAAGAAATTACGCCTCTTGAAATCACTCTGACTTTGCTTGTTAAGAAGCCAGGAGATAGCGACTTCACGCCCGTTTTGGAAGGGGACACTACTCAAAAGAAGGTAAGAAAGCCCCCAAATCAACAGAATCGGGTTACACTCACTTTGCCCACTTTGCTTTCCCAGTTGTCCAGTATCTCATTTCTAAATGACTAAATTCTAAGCATGTTTGGTCCTCTTCATTGCACAGATTTTCAGAGTCACCCTTGACAGCGACTTGCCTGAGAGACTGCTGCTCCCGAGCGATGACACAGCTCTGAAGGGCATTGAGCAGTTGCGTATTGAGTTCCAAACTGTGACCGGTGGTGAATCAGCAAGACTGCAAGTGGAGGTTCTGGGATGTGCAGAAGGTAGGCTGCCCTAAAGGTTATTTTCATGTGTTTGTTTTGCTTGTTGGCTTTTTTATATGTTATTTACGGTTTCATCAAGTACATTTTGTCTGAAGTTGAACCTTGCAAGTTGCACGGAAAAAAACAGTTTGATGATATGACCTCGGGCCAAAGGTCTCACTACTTGCAAAATGCAAGGTATCTTTTTCATCGGCTCATCCAAGTACATATTTGTGTTTGCATTCTTTAGAATACACAACAACTGAAATGACCACTAAAGTCACCACTGTCACAACACCGACAACAACTGTCAGCGAAGAAACAACAAGCTCCCGAACCACGACGTCACAAATGTCAACTACTCCAGGTGAATAGTGTGGACGTGAACTTTTTACTAAAATTATCACCCTCGGACATTTCCATACCACCTCTCATCAAGCTTTTTCCACCCGAAATTACGCATGTCAGTGCTTTCTTTTCTGCATTTACCAACCGTTTCTGGATATTCTCAATGCAGGTTACTGTCTAGAGCCCATGGATGGGGAAAAGGGACTTGAACCTGAAGTTAAGGCGGCTGGAGATCTCACAATTGATAGTCAGACCTCCTACTTGACAATCACCCAGTTGCCAATTGACCCAAGCTCAAGTGATATCCCCAGCGTAGAGCTCCTCTTCCGTCAACCCATCAAGGTCACAGCAGTAGTCTTAGCCTCGCGTTCTCCTCAAGCAACAAGTGCACCCACGGGTCAGCCAGCAGCAAGCACAACCACATCCAGGACTGCTGCAGGGGAGAGGCTGACTGAGGTCACCCTCACTCTGTCCACCAAGAAGCCCGACGATGATGAATTCACTACACTGGTTGATGATAACACCAACCAGCCCAAGGTATTAATACAGCCGTGTTAAACACTTGGCATTGCTTCTTTCTACGACCAGCTTGTGTCCTTGATTTTGTTTCGCTCAGTTGTTTACATCCAGGCTCCTGTTTTTCTTCTCAAGCCCAACACTGACCAATGTACTGACCAGGGCATTTTTCTCCCATCTTTTCCAGTTGATAACTGTCCGTCTGGAAGGAGACCAACCCGAAATCAAGTACTTGCCGATAGATGAAGACACACTGGATGGCATCACTGAACTGCGCGTACAATTCCAGTCTGTCAGTGACGATGACGCAACAACATTTGAGTTACATGTTCTGGGTTGCATCAAAGGTAGACCTTTAGAAATGTTCTTTTATTGTCTAAAACTCGAAAGATATATTCAGAACACTTTGTCCTGTTATTCGGCACCAACATCCGAATGTCACCGTTCAGGCGATCTAAATAAACCACCAAAAGATGTAATTTTGTTTCCTCGCAGACTATTCTGTCAAAGACTTTATGCTTTAAATACACATTTCTCAACATTATTACCATTTTGCATAGAATACACCACTCAGCCGACGACAAGAACCACCAGTGTCACCACCACTCTGATAACCACGACTCCTCCCTCATCAACAACCCAAGGTAAAGCAGGCCCAGTCATTGAAGATTAAATTGCCAACTCTTTTGCATCGACATCTCCATAGGTTTTGCTTGTGTTGGAAATGGGTTCTGTCTGGTGCCTGGAAACGTTTGCAGTTTATATCCCACTTGACCCAAATCGTTGGCTGTGTCTTGACGGAAGCCCTGTTTTCTCCCTGCAGGGTACTGTCTGGAATCCATGGATAGCGAGTCTGGACTTTTGTCGGATGTCAGAGGTAGAGGTTCAGTGTTGCCGGACAAAACCAAAGGTGACATCCAACTGACAGACCTTCCCATCACTCCGGAAGCAGAAGAGCCTTCCAGTCTAGACAGTGATTTCAATGGACGTGTCATTGCCAGAGCCATCAGGTTCAGGCTGCAATCCACAATATCCTCCACCACTCCGACAGGTGCTGGAGAAGAAATTACGCCTCTTGAAATCACTCTGACTTTGCTTGTTAAGAAGCCAGGAGATAGCGACTTCACGCCCGTTTTGGAAGGGGACACTACTCAAAAGAAGGTAAGAAAGCCCCCAAATCAACAGAATCGGGTTACACTCACTTTGCCCACTTTGCTTTCCCAGTTGTCCAGTATCTCATTTCTAAATGACTAAATTCTAAGCATGTTTGGTCCTCTTCATTGCACAGATTTTCAGAGTCACCCTTGACAGCGACTTGCCTGAGAGACTGCTGCTCCCGAGCGATGACACAGCTCTGAAGGGCATTGAGCAGTTGCGTATTGAGTTCCAAACTGTGACCGGTGGTGAATCAGCAAGACTGCAAGTGGAGGTTCTGGGATGTGCAGAAGGTAGGCTGCCCTAAAGGTTATTTTCATGTGTTTGTTTTGCTTGTTGGCTTTTTTATATGTTATTTACGGTTTCATCAAGTACATTTTGTCTGAAGTTGAACCTTGCAAGTTGCACGGAAAAAAACAGTTTGATGATATGACCTCGGGCCAAAGGTCTCACTACTTGCAAAATGCAAGGTATCTTTTTCATCGGCTCATCCAAGTACATATTTGTGTTTGCATTCTTTAGAATACACAACAACTGAAATGACCACTAAAGTCACCACTGTCACAACACCGACAACAACTGTCAGCGAAGAAACAACAAGCTCCCGAACCACGACGTCACAAATGTCAACTACTCCAGGTGAATAGTGTGGACGTGAACTTTTTACTAAAATTATCACCCTCGGACATTTCCATACCACCTCTCATCAAGCTTTTTCCACCCGAAATTACGCATGTCAGTGCTTTCTTTTCTGCATTTACCAACCGTTTCTGGATATTCTCAATGCAGGTTACTGTCTAGAGCCCATGGATGGGGAAAAGGGACTTGAACCTGAAGTTAAGGCGGCTGGAGATCTCACAATTGATAGTCAGACCTCCTACTTGACAATCACCCAGTTGCCAATTGACCCAAGCTCAAGTGATATCCCCAGCGTAGAGCTCCTCTTCCGTCAACCCATCAAGGTCACAGCAGTAGTCTTAGCCTCGCGTTCTCCTCAAGCAACAAGTGCACCCACGGGTCAGCCAGCAGCAAGCACAACCACATCCAGGACTGCTGCAGGGGAGAGGCTGACTGAGGTCACCCTCACTCTGTCCACCAAGAAGCCCGACGATGATGAATTCACTACACTGGTTGATGATAACACCAACCAGCCCAAGGTATTAATACAGCCGTGTTAAACACTTGGCATTGCTTCTTTCTACGACCAGCTTGTGTCCTTGATTTTGTTTCGCTCAGTTGTTTACATCCAGGCTCCTGTTTTTCTTCTCAAGCCCAACACTGACCAATGTACTGACCAGGGCATTTTTCTCCCATCTTTTCCAGTTGATAACTGTCCGTCTGGAAGGAGACCAACCCGAAATCAAGTACTTGCCGATAGATGAAGACACACTGGATGGCATCACTGAACTGCGCGTACAATTCCAGTCTGTCAGTGACGATGACGCAACAACATTTGAGTTACATGTTCTGGGTTGCATCAAAGGTAGACCTTTAGAAATGTTCTTTTATTGTCTAAAACTCGAAAGATATCTTCAGAACACTTTGTCCTGTTATTCGGCACCAACATCCGAATGTCACCGTTCAGGCGATCTAAATAAACCACCAAAAGATGTAATTTTGTTTCCTCGCAGACTATTCTGTCAAAGACTTTATGCTTTAAATACACATTTCTCAACATTATTACCATTTTGCATAGAATACACCACTCAGCCGACGACAAGAACCACCAGTGTCACCACCACTCTGATAACCACGACTCCTCCCTCATCAACAACCCAAGGTAAAGCAGGCCCAGTCATTGAAGATTAAATTGCCAACTCTTTTGCATCGACATCTCCATAGGTTTTGCTTGTGTTGGAAATGGGTTCTGTCTGGTGCCTGGAAACGTTTGCAGTTTATATCCCACTTGACCCAAATCGTTGGCTGTGTCTTGACGGAAGCCCTGTTTTCTCCCTGCAGGGTACTGTCTGGAATCCATGGATAGCGAGTCTGGACTTTTGTCGGATGTCAGAGGTAGAGGTTCAGTGTTGCCGGACAAAACCAAAGGTGACATCCAACTGACAGACCTTCCCATCACTCCGGAAGCAGAAGAGCCTTCCAGTCTAGACAGTGATTTCAATGGACGTGTCATTGCCAGAGCCATCAGGTTCAGGCTGCAATCCACAATATCCTCCACCACTCCGACAGGTGCTGGAGAAGAAATTACGCCTCTTGAAATCACTCTGACTTTGCTTGTTAAGAAGCCAGGAGATAGCGACTTCACGCCCGTTTTGGAAGGGGACACTACTCAAAAGAAGGTAAGAAAGCCCCCAAATCAACAGAATCGGGTTACACTCACTTTGCCCACTTTGCTTTCCCAGTTGTCCAGTATCTCATTTCTAAATGACTAAATTCTAAGCATGTTTGGTCCTCTTCATTGCACAGATTTTCAGAGTCACCCTTGACAGCGACTTGCCTGAGAGACTGCTGCTCCCGAGCGATGACACAGCTCTGAAGGGCATTGAGCAGTTGCGTATTGAGTTCCAAACTGTGACCGGTGGTGAATCAGCAAGACTGCAAGTGGAGGTTCTGGGATGTGCAGAAGGTAGGCTGCCCTAAAGGTTATTTTCATGTGTTTGTTTTGCTTGTTGGCTTTTTTATATGTTATTTACGGTTTCATCAAGTACATTTTGTCTGAAGTTGAACCTTGCAAGTTGCACGGAAAAAAACAGTTTGATGATATGACCTCGGGCCAAAGGTCTCACTACTTGCAAAATGCAAGGTATCTTTTTCATCGGCTCATCCAAGTACATATTTGTGTTTGCATTCTTTAGAATACACAACAACTGAAATGACCACTAAAGTCACCACTGTCACAACACCGACAACAACTGTCAGCGAAGAAACAACAAGCTCCCGAACCACGACGTCACAAATGTCAACTACTCCAGGTGAATAGTGTGGACGTGAACTTTTTACTAAAATTATCACCCTCGGACATTTCCATACCACCTCTCATCAAGCTTTTTCCACCCGAAATTACGCATGTCAGTGCTTTCTTTTCTGCATTTACCAACCGTTTCTGGATATTCTCAATGCAGGTTACTGTCTAGAGCCCATGGATGGGGAAAAGGGACTTGAACCTGAAGTTAAGGCGGCTGGAGATCTCACAATTGATAGTCAGACCTCCTACTTGACAATCACCCAGTTGCCAATTGACCCAAGCTCAAGTGATATCCCCAGCGTAGAGCTCCTCTTCCGTCAACCCATCAAGGTCACAGCAGTAGTCTTAGCCTCGCGTTCTCCTCAAGCAACAAGTGCACCCACGGGTCAGCCAGCAGCAAGCACAACCACATCCAGGACTGCTGCAGGGGAGAGGCTGACTGAGGTCACCCTCACTCTGTCCACCAAGAAGCCCGACGATGATGAATTCACTACACTGGTTGATGATAACACCAACCAGCCCAAGGTATTAATACAGCCGTGTTAAACACTTGGCATTGCTTCTTTCTACGACCAGCTTGTGTCCTTGATTTTGTTTCGCTCAGTTGTTTACATCCAGGCTCCTGTTTTTCTTCTCAAGCCCAACACTGACCAATGTACTGACCAGGGCATTTTTCTCCCATCTTTTCCAGTTGATAACTGTCCGTCTGGAAGGAGACCAACCCGAAATCAAGTACTTGCCGATAGATGAAGACACACTGGATGGCATCACTGAACTGCGCGTACAATTCCAGTCTGTCAGTGACGATGACGCAACAACATTTGAGTTACATGTTCTGGGTTGCATCAAAGGTAGACCTTTAGAAATGTTCTTTTATTGTCTAAAACTCGAAAGATATATTCAGAACACTTTGTCCTGTTATTCGGCACCAACATCCGAATGTCACCGTTCAGGCGATCTAAATAAACCACCAAAAGATGTAATTTTGTTTCCTCGCAGACTATTCTGTCAAAGACTTTATGCTTTAAATACACATTTCTCAACATTATTACCATTTTGCATAGAATACACCACTCAGCCGACGACAAGAACCACCAGTGTCACCACCACTCTGATAACCACGACTCCTCCCTCATCAACAACCCAAGGTAAAGCAGGCCCAGTCATTGAAGATTAAATTGCCAACTCTTTTGCATCGACATCTCCATAGGTTTTGCTTGTGTTGGAAATGGGTTCTGTCTGGTGCCTGGAAACGTTTGCAGTTTATATCCCACTTGACCCAAATCGTTGGCTGTGTCTTGACGGAAGCCCTGTTTTCTCCCTGCAGGGTACTGTCTGGAATCCATGGATAGCGAGTCTGGACTTTTGTCGGATGTCAGAGGTAGAGGTTCAGTGTTGCCGGACAAAACCAAAGGTGACATCCAACTGACAGACCTTCCCATCACTCCGGAAGCAGAAGAGCCTTCCAGTCTAGACAGTGATTTCAATGGACGTGTCATTGCCAGAGCCATCAGGTTCAGGCTGCAATCCACAATATCCTCCACCACTCCGACAGGTGCTGGAGAAGAAATTACGCCTCTTGAAATCACTCTGACTTTGCTTGTTAAGAAGCCAGGAGATAGCGACTTCACGCCCGTTTTGGAAGGGGACACTACTCAAAAGAAGGTAAGAAAGCCCCCAAATCAACAGAATCGGGTTACACTCACTTTGCCCACTTTGCTTTCCCAGTTGTCCAGTATCTCATTTCTAAATGACTAAATTCTAAGCATGTTTGGTCCTCTTCATTGCACAGATTTTCAGAGTCACCCTTGACAGCGACTTGCCTGAGAGACTGCTGCTCCCGAGCGATGACACAGCTCTGAAGGGCATTGAGCAGTTGCGTATTGAGTTCCAAACTGTGACCGGTGGTGAATCAGCAAGACTGCAAGTGGAGGTTCTGGGATGTGCAGAAGGTAGGCTGCCCTAAAGGTTATTTTCATGTGTTTGTTTTGCTTGTTGGCTTTTTTATATGTTATTTACGGTTTCATCAAGTACATTTTGTCTGAAGTTGAACCTTGCAAGTTGCACGGAAAAAAACAGTTTGATGATATGACCTCGGGCCAAAGGTCTCACTACTTGCAAAATGCAAGGTATCTTTTTCATCGGCTCATCCAAGTACATATTTGTGTTTGCATTCTTTAGAATACACAACAACTGAAATGACCACTAAAGTCACCACTGTCACAACACCGACAACAACTGTCAGCGAAGAAACAACAAGCTCCCGAACCACGACGTCACAAATGTCAACTACTCCAGGTGAATAGTGTGGACGTGAACTTTTTACTAAAATTATCACCCTCGGACATTTCCATACCACCTCTCATCAAGCTTTTTCCACCCGAAATTACGCATGTCAGTGCTTTCTTTTCTGCATTTACCAACCGTTTCTGGATATTCTCAATGCAGGTTACTGTCTAGAGCCCATGGATGGGGAAAAGGGACTTGAACCTGAAGTTAAGGCGGCTGGAGATCTCACAATTGATAGTCAGACCTCCTACTTGACAATCACCCAGTTGCCAATTGACCCAAGCTCAAGTGATATCCCCAGCGTAGAGCTCCTCTTCCGTCAACCCATCAAGGTCACAGCAGTAGTCTTAGCCTCGCGTTCTCCTCAAGCAACAAGTGCACCCACGGGTCAGCCAGCAGCAAGCACAACCACATCCAGGACTGCTGCAGGGGAGAGGCTGACTGAGGTCACCCTCACTCTGTCCACCAAGAAGCCCGACGATGATGAATTCACTACACTGGTTGATGATAACACCAACCAGCCCAAGGTATTAATACAGCCGTGTTAAACACTTGGCATTGCTTCTTTCTACGACCAGCTTGTGTCCTTGATTTTGTTTCGCTCAGTTGTTTACATCCAGGCTCCTGTTTTTCTTCTCAAGCCCAACACTGACCAATGTACTGACCAGGGCATTTTTCTCCCATCTTTTCCAGTTGATAACTGTCCGTCTGGAAGGAGACCAACCCGAAATCAAGTACTTGCCGATAGATGAAGACACACTGGATGGCATCACTGAACTGCGCGTACAATTCCAGTCTGTCAGTGACGATGACGCAACAACATTTGAGTTACATGTTCTGGGTTGCATCAAAGGTAGACCTTTAGAAATGTTCTTTTATTGTCTAAAACTCGAAAGATATCTTCAGAACACTTTGTCCTGTTATTCGGCACCAACATCCGAATGTCACCGTTCAGGCGATCTAAATAAACCACCAAAAGATGTAATTTTGTTTCCTCGCAGACTATTCTGTCAAAGACTTTATGCTTTAAATACACATTTCTCAACATTATTACCATTTTGCATAGAATACACCACTCAGCCGACGACAAGAACCACCAGTGTCACCACCACTCTGATAACCACGACTCCTCCCTCATCAACAACCCAAGGTAAAGCAGGCCCAGTCATTGAAGATTAAATTGCCAACTCTTTTGCATCGACATCTCCATAGGTTTTGCTTGTGTTGGAAATGGGTTCTGTCTGGTGCCTGGAAACGTTTGCAGTTTATATCCCACTTGACCCAAATCGTTGGCTGTGTCTTGACGGAAGCCCTGTTTTCTCCCTGCAGGGTACTGTCTGGAATCCATGGATAGCGAGTCTGGACTTTTGTCGGATGTCAGAGGTAGAGGTTCAGTGTTGCCGGACAAAACCAAAGGTGACATCCAACTGACAGACCTTCCCATCACTCCGGAAGCAGAAGAGCCTTCCAGTCTAGACAGTGATTTCAATGGACGTGTCATTGCCAGAGCCATCAGGTTCAGGCTGCAATCCACAATATCCTCCACCACTCCGACAGGTGCTGGAGAAGAAATTACGCCTCTTGAAATCACTCTGACTTTGCTTGTTAAGAAGCCAGGAGATAGCGACTTCACGCCCGTTTTGGAAGGGGACACTACTCAAAAGAAGGTAAGAAAGCCCCCAAATCAACAGAATCGGGTTACACTCACTTTGCCCACTTTGCTTTCCCAGTTGTCCAGTATCTCATTTCTAAATGACTAAATTCTAAGCATGTTTGGTCCTCTTCATTGCACAGATTTTCAGAGTCACCCTTGACAGCGACTTGCCTGAGAGACTGCTGCTCCCGAGCGATGACACAGCTCTGAAGGGCATTGAGCAGTTGCGTATTGAGTTCCAAACTGTGACCGGTGGTGAATCAGCAAGACTGCAAGTGGAGGTTCTGGGATGTGCAGAAGGTAGGCTGCCCTAAAGGTTATTTTCATGTGTTTGTTTTGCTTGTTGGCTTTTTTATATGTTATTTACGGTTTCATCAAGTACATTTTGTCTGAAGTTGAACCTTGCAAGTTGCACGGAAAAAAACAGTTTGATGATATGACCTCGGGCCAAAGGTCTCACTACTTGCAAAATGCAAGGTATCTTTTTCATCGGCTCATCCAAGTACATATTTGTGTTTGCATTCTTTAGAATACACAACAACTGAAATGACCACTAAAGTCACCACTGTCACAACACCGACAACAACTGTCAGCGAAGAAACAACAAGCTCCCGAACCACGACGTCACAAATGTCAACTACTCCAGGTGAATAGTGTGGACGTGAACTTTTTACTAAAATTATCACCCTCGGACATTTCCATACCACCTCTCATCAAGCTTTTTCCACCCGAAATTACGCATGTCAGTGCTTTCTTTTCTGCATTTACCAACCGTTTCTGGATATTCTCAATGCAGGTTACTGTCTAGAGCCCATGGATGGGGAAAAGGGACTTGAACCTGAAGTTAAGGCGGCTGGAGATCTCACAATTGATAGTCAGACCTCCTACTTGACAATCACCCAGTTGCCAATTGACCCAAGCTCAAGTGATATCCCCAGCGTAGAGCTCCTCTTCCGTCAACCCATCAAGGTCACAGCAGTAGTCTTAGCCTCGCGTTCTCCTCAAGCAACAAGTGCACCCACGGGTCAGCCAGCAGCAAGCACAACCACATCCAGGACTGCTGCAGGGGAGAGGCTGACTGAGGTCACCCTCACTCTGTCCACCAAGAAGCCCGACGATGATGAATTCACTACACTGGTTGATGATAACACCAACCAGCCCAAGGTATTAATACAGCCGTGTTAAACACTTGGCATTGCTTCTTTCTACGACCAGCTTGTGTCCTTGATTTTGTTTCGCTCAGTTGTTTACATCCAGGCTCCTGTTTTTCTTCTCAAGCCCAACACTGACCAATGTACTGACCAGGGCATTTTTCTCCCATCTTTTCCAGTTGATAACTGTCCGTCTGGAAGGAGACCAACCCGAAATCAAGTACTTGCCGATAGATGAAGACACACTGGATGGCATCACTGAACTGCGCGTACAATTCCAGTCTGTCAGTGACGATGACGCAACAACATTTGAGTTACATGTTCTGGGTTGCATCAAAGGTAGACCTTTAGAAATGTTCTTTTATTGTCTAAAACTCGAAAGATATCTTCAGAACACTTTGTCCTGTTATTCGGCACCAACATCCGAATGTCACCGTTCAGGCGATCTAAATAAACCACCAAAAGATGTAATTTTGTTTCCTCGCAGACTATTCTGTCAAAGACTTTATGCTTTAAATACACATTTCTCAACATTATTACCATTTTGCATAGAATACACCACTCAGCCGACGACAAGAACCACCAGTGTCACCACCACTCTGATAACCACGACTCCTCCCTCATCAACAACCCAAGGTAAAGCAGGCCCAGTCATTGAAGATTAAATTGCCAACTCTTTTGCATCGACATCTCCATAGGTTTTGCTTGTGTTGGAAATGGGTTCTGTCTGGTGCCTGGAAACGTTTGCAGTTTATATCCCACTTGACCCAAATCGTTGGCTGTGTCTTGACGGAAGCCCTGTTTTCTCCCTGCAGGGTACTGTCTGGAATCCATGGATAGCGAGTCTGGACTTTTGTCGGATGTCAGAGGTAGAGGTTCAGTGTTGCCGGACAAAACCAAAGGTGACATCCAACTGACAGACCTTCCCATCACTCCGGAAGCAGAAGAGCCTTCCAGTCTAGACAGTGATTTCAATGGACGTGTCATTGCCAGAGCCATCAGGTTCAGGCTGCAATCCACAATATCCTCCACCACTCCGACAGGTGCTGGAGAAGAAATTACGCCTCTTGAAATCACTCTGACTTTGCTTGTTAAGAAGCCAGGAGATAGCGACTTCACGCCCGTTTTGGAAGGGGACACTACTCAAAAGAAGGTAAGAAAGCCCCCAAATCAACAGAATCGGGTTACACTCACTTTGCCCACTTTGCTTTCCCAGTTGTCCAGTATCTCATTTCTAAATGACTAAATTCTAAGCATGTTTGGTCCTCTTCATTGCACAGATTTTCAGAGTCACCCTTGACAGCGACTTGCCTGAGAGACTGCTGCTCCCGAGCGATGACACAGCTCTGAAGGGCATTGAGCAGTTGCGTATTGAGTTCCAAACTGTGACCGGTGGTGAATCAGCAAGACTGCAAGTGGAGGTTCTGGGATGTGCAGAAGGTAGGCTGCCCTAAAGGTTATTTTCATGTGTTTGTTTTGCTTGTTGGCTTTTTTATATGTTATTTACGGTTTCATCAAGTACATTTTGTCTGAAGTTGAACCTTGCAAGTTGCACGGAAAAAAACAGTTTGATGATATGACCTCGGGCCAAAGGTCTCACTACTTGCAAAATGCAAGGTATCTTTTTCATCGGCTCATCCAAGTACATATTTGTGTTTGCATTCTTTAGAATACACAACAACTGAAATGACCACTAAAGTCACCACTGTCACAACACCGACAACAACTGTCAGCGAAGAAACAACAAGCTCCCGAACCACGACGTCACAAATGTCAACTACTCCAGGTGAATAGTGTGGACGTGAACTTTTTACTAAAATTATCACCCTCGGACATTTCCATACCACCTCTCATCAAGCTTTTTCCACCCGAAATTACGCATGTCAGTGCTTTCTTTTCTGCATTTACCAACCGTTTCTGGATATTCTCAATGCAGGTTACTGTCTAGAGCCCATGGATGGGGAAAAGGGACTTGAACCTGAAGTTAAGGCGGCTGGAGATCTCACAATTGATAGTCAGACCTCCTACTTGACAATCACCCAGTTGCCAATTGACCCAAGCTCAAGTGATATCCCCAGCGTAGAGCTCCTCTTCCGTCAACCCATCAAGGTCACAGCAGTAGTCTTAGCCTCGCGTTCTCCTCAAGCAACAAGTGCACCCACGGGTCAGCCAGCAGCAAGCACAACCACATCCAGGACTGCTGCAGGGGAGAGGCTGACTGAGGTCACCCTCACTCTGTCCACCAAGAAGCCCGACGATGATGAATTCACTACACTGGTTGATGATAACACCAACCAGCCCAAGGTATTAATACAGCCGTGTTAAACACTTGGCATTGCTTCTTTCTACGACCAGCTTGTGTCCTTGATTTTGTTTCGCTCAGTTGTTTACATCCAGGCTCCTGTTTTTCTTCTCAAGCCCAACACTGACCAATGTACTGACCAGGGCATTTTTCTCCCATCTTTTCCAGTTGATAACTGTCCGTCTGGAAGGAGACCAACCCGAAATCAAGTACTTGCCGATAGATGAAGACACACTGGATGGCATCACTGAACTGCGCGTACAATTCCAGTCTGTCAGTGACGATGACGCAACAACATTTGAGTTACATGTTCTGGGTTGCATCAAAGGTAGACCTTTAGAAATGTTCTTTTATTGTCTAAAACTCGAAAGATATATTCAGAACACTTTGTCCTGTTATTCGGCACCAACATCCGAATGTCACCGTTCAGGCGATCTAAATAAACCACCAAAAGATGTAATTTTGTTTCCTCGCAGACTATTCTGTCAAAGACTTTATGCTTTAAATACACATTTCTCAACATTATTACCATTTTGCATAGAATACACCACTCAGCCGACGACAAGAACCACCAGTGTCACCACCACTCTGATAACCACGACTCCTCCCTCATCAACAACCCAAGGTAAAGCAGGCCCAGTCATTGAAGATTAAATTGCCAACTCTTTTGCATCGACATCTCCATAGGTTTTGCTTGTGTTGGAAATGGGTTCTGTCTGGTGCCTGGAAACGTTTGCAGTTTATATCCCACTTGACCCAAATCGTTGGCTGTGTCTTGACGGAAGCCCTGTTTTCTCCCTGCAGGGTACTGTCTGGAATCCATGGATAGCGAGTCTGGACTTTTGTCGGATGTCAGAGGTAGAGGTTCAGTGTTGCCGGACAAAACCAAAGGTGACATCCAACTGACAGACCTTCCCATCACTCCGGAAGCAGAAGAGCCTTCCAGTCTAGACAGTGATTTCAATGGACGTGTCATTGCCAGAGCCATCAGGTTCAGGCTGCAATCCACAATATCCTCCACCACTCCGACAGGTGCTGGAGAAGAAATTACGCCTCTTGAAATCACTCTGACTTTGCTTGTTAAGAAGCCAGGAGATAGCGACTTCACGCCCGTTTTGGAAGGGGACACTACTCAAAAGAAGGTAAGAAAGCCCCCAAATCAACAGAATCGGGTTACACTCACTTTGCCCACTTTGCTTTCCCAGTTGTCCAGTATCTCATTTCTAAATGACTAAATTCTAAGCATGTTTGGTCCTCTTCATTGCACAGATTTTCAGAGTCACCCTTGACAGCGACTTGCCTGAGAGACTGCTGCTCCCGAGCGATGACACAGCTCTGAAGGGCATTGAGCAGTTGCGTATTGAGTTCCAAACTGTGACCGGTGGTGAATCAGCAAGACTGCAAGTGGAGGTTCTGGGATGTGCAGAAGGTAGGCTGCCCTAAAGGTTATTTTCATGTGTTTGTTTTGCTTGTTGGCTTTTTTATATGTTATTTACGGTTTCATCAAGTACATTTTGTCTGAAGTTGAACCTTGCAAGTTGCACGGAAAAAAACAGTTTGATGATATGACCTCGGGCCAAAGGTCTCACTACTTGCAAAATGCAAGGTATCTTTTTCATCGGCTCATCCAAGTACATATTTGTGTTTGCATTCTTTAGAATACACAACAACTGAAATGACCACTAAAGTCACCACTGTCACAACACCGACAACAACTGTCAGCGAAGAAACAACAAGCTCCCGAACCACGACGTCACAAATGTCAACTACTCCAGGTGAATAGTGTGGACGTGAACTTTTTACTAAAATTATCACCCTCGGACATTTCCATACCACCTCTCATCAAGCTTTTTCCACCCGAAATTACGCATGTCAGTGCTTTCTTTTCTGCATTTACCAACCGTTTCTGGATATTCTCAATGCAGGTTACTGTCTAGAGCCCATGGATGGGGAAAAGGGACTTGAACCTGAAGTTAAGGCGGCTGGAGATCTCACAATTGATAGTCAGACCTCCTACTTGACAATCACCCAGTTGCCAATTGACCCAAGCTCAAGTGATATCCCCAGCGTAGAGCTCCTCTTCCGTCAACCCATCAAGGTCACAGCAGTAGTCTTAGCCTCGCGTTCTCCTCAAGCAACAAGTGCACCCACGGGTCAGCCAGCAGCAAGCACAACCACATCCAGGACTGCTGCAGGGGAGAGGCTGACTGAGGTCACCCTCACTCTGTCCACCAAGAAGCCCGACGATGATGAATTCACTACACTGGTTGATGATAACACCAACCAGCCCAAGGTATTAATACAGCCGTGTTAAACACTTGGCATTGCTTCTTTCTACGACCAGCTTGTGTCCTTGATTTTGTTTCGCTCAGTTGTTTACATCCAGGCTCCTGTTTTTCTTCTCAAGCCCAACACTGACCAATGTACTGACCAGGGCATTTTTCTCCCATCTTTTCCAGTTGATAACTGTCCGTCTGGAAGGAGACCAACCCGAAATCAAGTACTTGCCGATAGATGAAGACACACTGGATGGCATCACTGAACTGCGCGTACAATTCCAGTCTGTCAGTGACGATGACGCAACAACATTTGAGTTACATGTTCTGGGTTGCATCAAAGGTAGACCTTTAGAAATGTTCTTTTATTGTCTAAAACTCGAAAGATATCTTCAGAACACTTTGTCCTGTTATTCGGCACCAACATCCGAATGTCACCGTTCAGGCGATCTAAATAAACCACCAAAAGATGTAATTTTGTTTCCTCGCAGACTATTCTGTCAAAGACTTTATGCTTTAAATACACATTTCTCAACATTATTACCATTTTGCATAGAATACACCACTCAGCCGACGACAAGAACCACCAGTGTCACCACCACTCTGATAACCACGACTCCTCCCTCATCAACAACCCAAGGTAAAGCAGGCCCAGTCATTGAAGATTAAATTGCCAACTCTTTTGCATCGACATCTCCATAGGTTTTGCTTGTGTTGGAAATGGGTTCTGTCTGGTGCCTGGAAACGTTTGCAGTTTATATCCCACTTGACCCAAATCGTTGGCTGTGTCTTGACGGAAGCCCTGTTTTCTCCCTGCAGGGTACTGTCTGGAATCCATGGATAGCGAGTCTGGACTTTTGTCGGATGTCAGAGGTAGAGGTTCAGTGTTGCCGGACAAAACCAAAGGTGACATCCAACTGACAGACCTTCCCATCACTCCGGAAGCAGAAGAGCCTTCCAGTCTAGACAGTGATTTCAATGGACGTGTCATTGCCAGAGCCATCAGGTTCAGGCTGCAATCCACAATATCCTCCACCACTCCGACAGGTGCTGGAGAAGAAATTACGCCTCTTGAAATCACTCTGACTTTGCTTGTTAAGAAGCCAGGAGATAGCGACTTCACGCCCGTTTTGGAAGGGGACACTACTCAAAAGAAGGTAAGAAAGCCCCCAAATCAACAGAATCGGGTTACACTCACTTTGCCCACTTTGCTTTCCCAGTTGTCCAGTATCTCATTTCTAAATGACTAAATTCTAAGCATGTTTGGTCCTCTTCATTGCACAGATTTTCAGAGTCACCCTTGACAGCGACTTGCCTGAGAGACTGCTGCTCCCGAGCGATGACACAGCTCTGAAGGGCATTGAGCAGTTGCGTATTGAGTTCCAAACTGTGACCGGTGGTGAATCAGCAAGACTGCAAGTGGAGGTTCTGGGATGTGCAGAAGGTAGGCTGCCCTAAAGGTTATTTTCATGTGTTTGTTTTGCTTGTTGGCTTTTTTATATGTTATTTACGGTTTCATCAAGTACATTTTGTCTGAAGTTGAACCTTGCAAGTTGCACGGAAAAAAACAGTTTGATGATATGACCTCGGGCCAAAGGTCTCACTACTTGCAAAATGCAAGGTATCTTTTTCATCGGCTCATCCAAGTACATATTTGTGTTTGCATTCTTTAGAATACACAACAACTGAAATGACCACTAAAGTCACCACTGTCACAACACCGACAACAACTGTCAGCGAAGAAACAACAAGCTCCCGAACCACGACGTCACAAATGTCAACTACTCCAGGTGAATAGTGTGGACGTGAACTTTTTACTAAAATTATCACCCTCGGACATTTCCATACCACCTCTCATCAAGCTTTTTCCACCCGAAATTACGCATGTCAGTGCTTTCTTTTCTGCATTTACCAACCGTTTCTGGATATTCTCAATGCAGGTTACTGTCTAGAGCCCATGGATGGGGAAAAGGGACTTGAACCTGAAGTTAAGGCGGCTGGAGATCTCACAATTGATAGTCAGACCTCCTACTTGACAATCACCCAGTTGCCAATTGACCCAAGCTCAAGTGATATCCCCAGCGTAGAGCTCCTCTTCCGTCAACCCATCAAGGTCACAGCAGTAGTCTTAGCCTCGCGTTCTCCTCAAGCAACAAGTGCACCCACGGGTCAGCCAGCAGCAAGCACAACCACATCCAGGACTGCTGCAGGGGAGAGGCTGACTGAGGTCACCCTCACTCTGTCCACCAAGAAGCCCGACGATGATGAATTCACTACACTGGTTGATGATAACACCAACCAGCCCAAGGTATTAATACAGCCGTGTTAAACACTTGGCATTGCTTCTTTCTACGACCAGCTTGTGTCCTTGATTTTGTTTCGCTCAGTTGTTTACATCCAGGCTCCTGTTTTTCTTCTCAAGCCCAACACTGACCAATGTACTGACCAGGGCATTTTTCTCCCATCTTTTCCAGTTGATAACTGTCCGTCTGGAAGGAGACCAACCCGAAATCAAGTACTTGCCGATAGATGAAGACACACTGGATGGCATCACTGAACTGCGCGTACAATTCCAGTCTGTCAGTGACGATGACGCAACAACATTTGAGTTACATGTTCTGGGTTGCATCAAAGGTAGACCTTTAGAAATGTTCTTTTATTGTCTAAAACTCGAAAGATATCTTCAGAACACTTTGTCCTGTTATTCGGCACCAACATCCGAATGTCACCGTTCAGGCGATCTAAATAAACCACCAAAAGATGTAATTTTGTTTCCTCGCAGACTATTCTGTCAAAGACTTTATGCTTTAAATACACATTTCTCAACATTATTACCATTTTGCATAGAATACACCACTCAGCCGACGACAAGAACCACCAGTGTCACCACCACTCTGATAACCACGACTCCTCCCTCATCAACAACCCAAGGTAAAGCAGGCCCAGTCATTGAAGATTAAATTGCCAACTCTTTTGCATCGACATCTCCATAGGTTTTGCTTGTGTTGGAAATGGGTTCTGTCTGGTGCCTGGGAAACGTTTGCAGTTTATATCCCACTTGACCCAAATCGTTGCTGTGTCTTGACGGAAGCCCTGTTTTCTCCCTGCAGGGTACTGTCTGGAATCCATGGATAGCGAGTCTGGACTTTGTCGGATGTCAGAGGTAGAGGTTCAGTGTTGCCGGACAAAACCAAAGGTGACATCCAACTGACAGACCTTCCCATCACTTCGGAAGCAGAAGAGCCTTCCAGTCTAGACAGTGATTTCAATGGACGTGTCATTGCCAGAGCCATCAGGTTCAGGCTGCAATCCACAATATCCTCCACCACTCCGACAGGTGCTGGAGAAGAAATAACGCCTCTTGAAATCACTCTGACTTTGCTTGTTAAGAAGCC
>NW_024037075.1:7722167-7763160 GCF_015706575.1 Patiria miniata
GAAGCCCTGTTTTCTCCCTGCAGGGTACTGTCTGGAATCCATGGATAGCGAGTCTGGACTTTTGTCGGATGTCAGAGGTAGAGGTTCAGTGTTGCCGGACAAAACCAAAGGTGACATCCAACTGACAGACCTTTCCCATCACTCCGGAAGCAGAAGAGCCTTCCAGTCTAGACAGTGATTTCAATGGACGTGTCATTGCCAGAAGCCATCAGGTTCAGGCTGCAATCCACAATATCCTCCACCACTCCGACAGGTGCTGGAGAAGAAATTACGCCTCTTGAAATCACTCTGACTTTGCTTGTAAAGAAGCCAGGAGATAGCGACTTCACGCCCGTGTTTGGAAGGGGACACTACTCAAAAGAGGTAAGAAAGCCCCCAAATCAACAGAATCGGGTTACACTCACTTTGCCCACTTTGCTTTCCCAGTTGTCCAGTATCTCATTTCTAAATGACTAAATTCTAAGCATGTTTGGCCCTCTTCATTGCACAGATTTTCAGAGTCACCCTGACAGCGACTTGCCTGAGAGACTGCTGCTCCCGAGCGATGACACAGCTCTGAAGGGCATTGAGCAGTTGCGTATTGAGTTTCCAAACTGTGGACGGTGGTGAATCAGCAAGACTGCAAGTGGAGGTTCTGGGATGTGCAGAAGGTAGGCTGCCCTAAAGGTTATTTTCATGTGTTTGTTTTGCTTGTTGGCTTTTTTATATGTTATTTACGGTTTCATCAAGTACATTTTGTCTGAAGTTGAACCTTGCAAGTTGCACGGAAAAAAACATTTGATGATATGACCTCGGGCCAAAGGTCTCACTACTTGCAAAATGCAAGGTATCTTTTCATCGGCTCATCCAAGTACATATTTGTGTGTTGCATTCTTTAGAATACACAACAACTGAAATGACCACTAAAGTCACCACTGTCACAACACCGACAACAACTGTCAGCGAAGAAACAACAAGCTCCCGAACCACGACGTCACAAATGTCAACTACTCCAGGTGAATAGTGTGGACGTGAACTTTTTACTAAAATTATCACCCTCGGACATTTCCATACCACCTCTCATCAAGCTTTTTCCACCCGAAATTACGCATGTCAGTGCTTTCTTTTCTGCATTTACCAACCGTTTCTCTGGATATTCTCAATGCAGGTTACTGTCTAGAGCCCATGGATGGGGAAAAGGGACTTGAACCTGAAGTTAAGGCGGCTGGAGATCTCACAATTGATAGTCAGACCTCCTACTTGACAATCACCCAGTGGCCAATTGACCCAAGCTCAAGTGATATCCCCAGCGTAGAGCTCCTCTTCCGTCAACCCATCAAGGTCACAGCAGTAGTCTTAGCCTCGCGTTCTCCTCAAGCAACAAGTGCACCCACGGGTCAGCCAGCAGCAAGCACAACCACATCCAGGACTGCTGCAGGGGAGAGGCTGACTGAGGTCACCCCACTCTGTCCACCAAGAAGCCCGACGATGATGAATTCACTACACTGGTTGATGATAACACCAACCAGCCCAAGGTATTAATACAGCCGTGTTAAACACTTGGCATTGCTTCTTTCTACGACCAGCTGTGTGTCCTTGATTTTGTTTCGCTCAGTTGTTTACATCCAGCTCCTGTTTTTCTTCTCAAGCCCAACACTGACCAATGTACTGACCAGGGCATTTTTCTCCCATCTTTTCCAGTTGATAACTGTCCGTCTGGAAGGAGACCAACCCGAAATCAAGTACTTGCCGATAGATGAAGACACACTGGATGGCATCACTGAACTGCGCGTACAATTCCAGTCTGTCAGTGACGATGACGCAACAACATTTGAGTTACATGTTCTGGTTTGCATCAAAGGTAGACCTTTAGAAATGTTCTTTTATTGTCTAAAACTCGAAAAGATATCTTCAGAACACTTTGTCCTGTTATTCGGCACCAACATCCCGAATGTCACCGTTCAGGCGATCTAAATAAACCACCAAAAGATGTAATTTTGTTTCCTCGCAGACTATTCTGTCAAAGACTTTATGCTTTAAATACACATTTCTCAACATTATTACCATTTTGCATAGAATACACCACTCAGCCGAGCCGACACAAGAACCACCAGTGTCACCACCACTCTGATAACCACGACTCCTCCCTCATCAACAACCAAGGTAAAGCAGGCCCAGTCATTGAAGATTAAATTGCCAACTCTTTTGCATCGACATCTCCATAGGTTTTGCTTGTGTTGGAAATGGGTTCTGTCTGGTGCCTGGAAACGTTTGCAGTTTATATCCCACTTGACCCAAATCGTTGGCTGTGTCTTGACGGAAGCCCTGTTTCTCCTCCCTGCAGGGTACTGTCTGGAATCCATGGATAGCGAGTCTGGACTTTTGTCGGATGTCAGAGGTAGAGGTTCAGTGTTGCCGGACAAAACCAAAGGTGACATCCAACTGACAGACCTTCCCATCACTCCGGAAGCAGAAGAGCCTTCCAGTCTAGACAGTGATTTCAATGGACGTGTCATTGCCAGAGCCATCAGGTTCAGGCTGCAATCCACAATATCCTCCACCACTCCGAAGGTGCTGGAGAAGAAATTACGCCTCTTGAAATCACTCTGACTTTGCTTGTTAAGAAGCCAGGAGATAGCGACTTCACGCCCGTTTTGGAAGGGGACACTACTCAAAAGAAGGTAAGAAAGCCCCAAAATCAACAGAATCGGGTTACACTCACTTTGCCCACTTTGCTTTCCCAGTTGTCCAGTATCTCATTTCTAAATGACTAAATTCTAAGCATGTTTGGTCCTCTTCATTGCACAGATTTTCAGAGTCACCCCTTGACAGCGACTTGCCTGAGAGACTGCTGCTCCCGAGCGATGACACAGCTCTGAAGGGCATTGAGCAGTTGCGTATTGAGTTCCAAACTGTGACCGGTGGTGAATCAGCAAGACTGCAAGTGGAGGTTCTGGGATGTGCAGAAGGTAGGCTGCCCTAAAGGTTATTTTCATGTGTTTGTTTTGCTTGTTGGCTTTTTTATATGTTATTTACGGTTTCATCAAGTACATTTTGTCTGAAGTTGAACCTTGCAAGTTGCACACGGAAAAAAACAGTTTGATGATATGACCTCGGGCCAAAGGTCTCACTACTTGCAAAATGCAAGGTATCTTTTTCATCGGCTCATCCAAGTACATATTTGTGTTTGCATTCTTTAGAATACACAACAACTGAAATGACCACTAAAGTCACCACTGTCACAACACCGACAACAACTGTCAGCGAAGAAACAACAAGCTCCCGAACCACGACGTCACAAATGTCAACTACTCCAGGTGAATAGTGTGGACGTGAACTTTTTACTAAAATTATCACCCTCGGACATTTCCATACCACCTCTCATCAAGCTTTTTCCACCCGAAATTACGCATGTCAGTGCTTTCTTTTCTGCATTTACCAACCGTTTCTGGATATTCTCAATGCAGGTTACTGTCTAGAGCCCATGGATGGGGAAAAGGGACTTGAACCTGAAGTTAAGGCGGCTGGAGATCTCACAATTGATAGTCAGACCTCCTACTTGACAATCACCCAGTTGCCAATTGACCCAAGCTCAAGTGATATCCCCAGCGTAGAGCTCCTCTTCCGTCAACCCATCAAGGTCACAGCAGTAGTCTTAGCCTCGCGTTCTCCTCAAGCAACAAGTGCACCCACGGGTCAGCCAGCAGCAAGCACAACCACATCCAGGACTGCTGCAGGGGAGAGGCTGACTGAGGTCACCCTCACTCTGTCCACCAAGAAGCCCGACGATGATGAATTCACTACACTGGTTGATGATAACACCAACCAGCCCAAGGTATTAATACAGCCGTGTTAAACACTTGGCATTGCTTCTTTCTACGACCAGCTTGTGTCCTTGATTTTGTTTCGCTCAGTTGTTTACATCCAGGCTCCTGTTTTTCTTCTCAAGCCCAACACTGACCAATGTACTGACCAGGGCATTTTTCTCCATCTTTTCCAGTTGATAACTGTCCGTCTGGAAGGAGACCAACCCGAAATCAAGTACTTGCCGATAGATGAAGACACACTGGATGGCATCACTGAACTGCGCGTACAATTCCAGTCTGTCAGTGACGATGACGCAACAACATTTGAGTTACATGTTCTGGGTTGCATCAAAGGTAGACCTTTAGAAATGTTCTTTTATTGTCTAAAACTCGAAGATATCTTCAGAACACTTTGTCCTGTTATTCGGCACCAACATCCGAATGTCACCGTTCAGGCGATCTAAATAAACCACCAAAAGATGTAATTTTGTTTCCTCGCAGACTATTCTGTCAAAGACTTTATGCTTTAAATACACATTTCTCAACATTATTACCATTTTGCATAGAATACACCACTCAGCCGACGACAAGAACCACCAGTGTCACCACCACTCTGATAACCACGACTCCTCCCTCATCAACAACCCAAGGTAAAGCAGGCCCAGTCATTGAAGATTAAATTGCCAACTCTTTTGCATCGACATCTCCATAGGTTTTGCTTGTGTTTGGAAATGGGTTCTGTCTGGTGCCTGGAAACGTTTGCAGTTTATATCCCACTTGACCCAAATCGTTGGCTGTGTCTTGACGGAAGCCCTGTTTTCTCCCTGCAGGGTACTGTCTGGAATCCATGGATAGCGAGTCTGGACTTTGTCGGATGTCAGAGGTAGAGGTTCAGTGTTGCCGGACAAAACCAAAGGTGACATCCAACTGACAGACCTTCCCATCACTCCGGAAGCAGAAGAGCCTTCCAGTCTAGACAGTGATTTCAATGGACGTGTCATTGCCAGAGCCATCAGGTTCAGGCTGCAATCCACAATATCCTCCACCACTCCCGACAGGTGCTGGAGAAGAAATTACGCCTCTTGAAATCACTCTGACTTTGCTTGTTAAGAAGCCAGGAGATAGCGACTTCACGCCCGTTTTGGAAGGGGACACTACTCAAAAGAAGGTAAGAAAGCCCCCAAATCAACAGAATCGGGTTACACTCACTTTGCCCACTTTGCTTTCCCAGTTGTCCAGTATCTCATTTCTAAATGACTAAATTCTAAGCATGTTTGGCCCTCTTCATTGCACAGATTTTCAGAGTCACCCTTGACAGCGACTTGCCTGAGAGACTGCTGCTCCCGAGCGATGACACAGCTCTGAAGGGCATTGAGCAGTTGCGTATTGAGTTCCAAACTGTGACCGGGTGTGAATCAGCAAGACTGCAAGTGGAGGTTCTGGGATGTGCAGAAGGTAGGCTGCCCTAAAGGTTATTTTCATGTGTTTGTTTTGCTTGTTGGCTTTTTTATATGTTATTTACGGTTTCATCAAGTACATTTTGTCTGAAGTTGAACCTTGCAAGTTGCACGGAAAAAAACAGTTTGATGATATGACCTCGGGCCAAAGGTCTCACTACTTGCAAAATGCAAGGTATCTTTTTCATCGGCTCATCCAAGTACATATTTGTGTTTGCATTCTTTAGAATACACAACAACTGAAATGACCACTAAAGTCACCACTGTCACAACACCGACAACAACTGTCAGCGAAGAAACAACAAGCTCCCGAACCACGACGTCACAAAGTCAACTACTCCAGGTGAATAGTGTGGACGTGAACTTTTTACTAAAATTATCACCCTCGGACATTTCCATACCACCTCTCATCAAGCTTTTTCCACCCGAAATTACGCATGTCAGTGCTTTCTTTTCTGCATTTACCAACCGTTTCTGGATATTCTCAATGCAGGTTACTGTCTAGAGCCCATGGATGGGAAAAGGGACTTGAACCTGAAGTTAAGGCGGCTGGAGATCTCACAATTGATAGTCAGACCTCCTACTTGACAATCACCCAGTTGCCAATTGACCCAAGCTCAAGTGATATCCCCAGCGTAGAGCTCCTCTTCCGTCAACCCATCAAGGTCACAGCAGTAGTCTTAGCCTCGCGTTCTCCTCAAGCAACAAGTGCACCCACGGGTCAGCCAGCAGCAAGCACAACACATCCAGGACTGCTGCAGGGGAGAGGCTGACTGAGGTCACCCTCACTCTGTCCACCAAGAAGCCCGACGATGATGAATTCACTACACTGGTTGATGATAACACCAACCAGCCAAGGTATTAATACAGCCGTGTTAAACACTTGGCATTGCTTCTTTCTACGACCAGCTTGTGTCCTTGATTTTGTTTCGCTCAGTTGTTTACATCCAGGCTCCTGTTTTTCTTCTCAAGCCCAACACTGACCAATGTACTGACCAGGGCATTTTTTCTCCCATCTTTTCCAGTTGATAACTGTCCGTCTGGAAGGAGACCAACCCGAAATCAAGTACTTGCCGATAGATGAAGACACACTGGATGGCATCACTGAACTGCGCGTACAATTCCAGTCTGTCAGTGACGATGACGCAACAACATTTGAGTTACATGTTCTGGGTTGCATCAAAGGTAGACCTTTAGAAATGTTCTTTTATTGTCTAAAACTCGAAAGATATATTCAGAACACTTTGTCCTGTTATTCGGCACCAACATCCGAATGTCACCGTTCAGGCGATCTAAATAAACCACCAAAAGATGTAATTTTGTTTCCTCGCAGACTATTCTGTCAAAGACTTTATGCTTTAAATACACATTTCTCAACATTATTACCATTTTGCATAGAATACACCACTCAGCCGACGACAAGAACCACCAGTGTCACCACCACTCTGATAACCACGACTCCTCCCTCATCAACAACCCAAGGTAAAGCAGGCCCAGTCATTGAAGATTAAATTGCCAACTCTTTTGCATCGACATCTCCATAGGTTTTGCTTGTGTTGGAAATGGGTTCTGTCTGGTGCCTGGAAACGTTTGCAGTTTATATCCCACTTGACCCAAATCGTTGGCTGTGTCTTGACGGAAGCCCTGTTTTCTCCCTGCAGGGTACTGTCTGGAATCCATGGATAGCGAGTCTGGACTTTTGTCGGATGTCAGAGGTAGAGGTTCAGTGTTGCCGGACAAAACCAAAGGTGACATCCAACTGACAGACCCTTCCCATCACTCCGGAAGCAGAAGAGCCTTCCAGTCTAGACAGTGATTTCAATGGACGTGTCATTGCCAGAGCCATCAGGTTCAGGCTGCAATCCACAATATCCTCCACCACTCCGACAGGTGCTGGAGAAGAAATTACGCCTCTTGAAATCACTCTGACTTTGCTTGTAAAGAAGCCAGGAGATAGCGACTTCACGCCCGTTTTGGAAGGGGACACTACTCAAAAGAAGGTAAGAAAGCCCCCAAATCAACAGAATCGGGTTACACTCACTTTGCCCACTTTGCTTTCCCAGTTGTCCAGTATCTCATTTCTAAATGACTAAATTCTAAGCATGTTTGGCCCTCTTCATTGCACAGATTTTCAGAGTCACCCTTGACAGCGACTTGCCTGAGAGACTGCTGCTCCCGAGCGATGACACAGCTCTGAAGGGCATTGAGCAGTTGCGTATTGAGTTCCAAACTGTGACCGGTGGTGAATCAGCAAGACTGCAAGTGGAGGTTCTGGGATGTGCAGAAGGTAGGCTGCCCTAAAGGTTATTTTCATGTGTTTGTTTTGCTTGTTGGCCTTTTTATATGTTATTTACGGTTTCATCAAGTACATTTTGTCTGAAGTTGAACCTTGCAAGTTGCACGGAAAAAAACAGTTTGATGATATGACCTCGGGCCAAAGGTCTCACTACTTGCAAAATGCAAGGTATCTTTTTCATCGGCTCATCCAAGTACATATTTGTGTTTGCATTCTTTAGAATACACAACAACTGAAATGACCACTAAAGTCACCACTGTCACAACACCGACAACAACTGTCAGCGAAGAAACAACAAGCTCCCGAACCACGACGTCACAAATGTCAACTACTCCAGGTGAATAGTGTGGACGTGAACTTTTTACTAAAATTATCACCCTCGGACATCATTTCCATACCACCTCTCATCAAGCTTTTTCCACCCGAAATTACGCATGTCAGTGCTTTCTTTTCTGCATTTACCAACCGTTTCTGGATATTCTCAATGCAGGTTACTGTCTAGAGCCCATGGATGGGGAAAAGGGACTTGAACCTGAAGTTAAGGCGGCTGGAGATCTCACAATTGATAGTCAGACCTCCTACTTGACAATCACCCTTGCCAATTGACCCAAGCTCAAGTGATATCCCCAGCGTAGAGCTCCTCTTCCGTCAACCCATCAAGGTCACAGCAGTAGTCTTAGCCTCGCGTTCTCCTCAAGCAACAAGTGCACCCACGGGTCAGCCAGCAGCAAGCACAACCACATCCAGGACTGCTGCAGGGGAGAGGCTGACTGAGGTCACCCTCACTCTGTCCACCAAGAAGCCCGACGATGATGAATTCACTACACTGGTTGATGATAACACCAACCAGCCCAAGGTATTAATACAGCCGTGTTAAACACTTGGCATTGCTTCTTTCTACGACCAGCTTGTGTCCTTGATTTTGTTTCGCTCAGTTGTTTACATCCAGGCTCCTGTTTTTCTTCTCAGCCCAACACTGACCAATGTACTGACCAGGGCATTTTTCTCCCATCTTTTCCAGTTGATAACTGTCCGTCTGGAAGGAGACCAACCCGAAATCAAGTACTTGCCGATAGATGAAGACACACTGGATGGCATCACTGAACTGCGCGTACAATTCCAGTCTGTCAGTGACGATGACGCAACATTTGAGTTACATGTTCTGGGTTGCATCAAAGGTAGACCTTTAGAAATGTTCTTTTATTGTCTAAAACTCGAAAGATATATTCAGAACACTTTGTCCTGTTATTCGGCACCAACATCCGAATGTCACCGTTCAGGCGATCTAAATAAACCACCAAAAGATGTAATTTTGTTTCCTCGCAGACTATTCTGTCAAAGACTTTATGCTTTAAATACACATTTCTCAACATTATTACCATTTTGCATAGAATACACCACTCAGCCGACGACAAGAACCACCAGTGTCACCACCACTCTGATAACCACGACTCCTCCCTCATCAACAACCCAAGGTAAAGCAGGCCCAGTCATTGAAGATTAAATTGCCAACTCTTTTGCATCGACATCTCCATAGGTTTTGCTTGTGTTGGAAATGGGTTCTGTCTGGTGCCTGGAAACGTTTGCAGTTTATATCCCACTTGACCCAAATCGTTGGCTGTGTCTTGACGGAAGCCCTGTTTTCTCCCTGCAGGGTACTGTCTGGAATCCATGGATAGCGAGTCTGGACTTTTGTCGGATGTCAGAGGTAGAGGTTCAGTGTTGCCGGACAAAACCAAGGTGACATCCAACTGACAGACCTTCCCATCACTCCGGAAGCAGAAGAGCCTTCCAGTCTAGACAGTGATTTCAATGGACGTGTCATTGCCAGAGCCATCAGGTTCAGGCTGCAATCCACAATATCCTCCACCACTCCGACAGGTGCTGGAGAAGAAATTACGCCTCTTGAAATCACTCTGACTTTGCTTGTAAAGAAGCCAGGAGATAGCGACTTCACGCCCGTTTTGGAAGGGGACACTACTCAAAAGAAGGTAAGAAAGCCCCCAAATCAACAGAATCGGGTTACACTCACTTTGCCCACTTTGCTTTCCCAGTTGTCCAGTATCTCATTTCTAAATGACTAAATTCTAAGCATGTTTGGCCCTCTTCATTGCACAGATTTTCAGAGTCACCCTTGACAGCGACTTGCCTGAGAGACTGCTGCTCCCGAGCGATGACACAGCTCTGAAGGGCATTGAGCAGTTGCGTATTGAGTTCCAAACTGTGACCGGTGGTGAATCAGCAAGACTGCAAGTGGAGGTTCTGGGATGTGCAGAAGGTAGGCTGCCCTAAAGGTTATTTTCATGTGTTTGTTTTGCTTGTTGGCTTTTTTATATGTTATTTACGGTTTCATCAAGTACATTTTGTCTGAAGTTGAACCTTGCAAGTTGCACGGAAAAAAACAGTTTGATGATATGACCTCGGGCCAAAGGTCTCACTACTTGCAAAATGCAAGGTATCTTTTTCATCGGCTCATCCAAGTACATATTTGTGTTTGCATTCTTTAGAATACACAACAACTGAAATGACCACTAAAGTCACCACTGTCACAACACCGACAACAACTGTCAGCGAAGAAACAACAAGCTCCCGAACCACGACGTCACAAATGTCAACTACTCCAGGTGAATAGTGTGGACGTGAACTTTTTACTAAAATTATCACCCTCGGACATTTCCATACCACCTCTCATCAAGCTTTTTCCACCCGAAATTACGCATGTCAGTGCTTTCTTTTCTGCATTTACCAACCGTTTCTGGATATTCTCAATGCAGGTTACTGTCTAGAGCCCATGGATGGGGAAAAGGGACTTGAACCTGAAGTTAAGGCGGCTGGAGATCTCACAATTGATAGTCAGACCTCCTACTTGACAATCACCCAGTTGCCAATTGACCCAAGCTCAAGTGATATCCCCAGCGTAGAGCTCCTCTTCCGTCAACCCATCAAGGTCACAGCAGTAGTCTTAGCCTCGCGTTCTCCTCAAGCAACAAGTGCACCCACGGGTCAGCCAGCAGCAAGCACAACCACATCCAGGACTGCTGCAGGGGAGAGGCTGACTGAGGTCACCCTCACTCTGTCCACCAAGAAGCCCGACGATGATGAATTCACTACACTGGTTGATGATAACACCAACCAGCCCAAGGTATTAATACAGCCGTGTTAAACACTTGGCATTGCTTCTTTCTACGACCAGCTTGTGTCCTTGATTTTGTTTCGCTCAGTTGTTTACATCCAGGCTCCTGTTTTTCTTCTCAAGCCCAACACTGACCAATGTACTGACCAGGGCATTTTTCTCCCATCTTTTCCAGTTGATAACTGTCCGTCTGGAAGGAGACCAACCCGAAATCAAGTACTTGCCGATAGATGAAGACACACTGGATGGCATCACTGAACTGCGCGTACAATTCCAGTCTGTCAGTGACGATGACGCAACAACATTTGAGTTACATGTTCTGGGTTGCATCAAAGGTAGACCTTTAGAAATGTTCTTTTATTGTCTAAAACTCGAAAGATATATTCAGAACACTTTGTCCTGTTATTCGGCACCAACATCCGAATGTCACCGTTCAGGCGATCTAAATAAACCACCAAAAGATGTAATTTTGTTTCCTCGCAGACTATTCTGTCAAAGACTTTATGCTTTAAATACACATTTCTCAACATTATTACCATTTTGCATAGAATACACCACTCAGCCGACGACAAGAACCACCAGTGTCACCACCACTCTGATAACCACGACTCCTCCCTCATCAACAACCCAAGGTAAAGCAGGCCCAGTCATTGAAGATTAAATTGCCAACTCTTTTGCATCGACATCTCCATAGGTTTTGCTTGTGTTGGAAATGGGTTCTGTCTGGTGCCTGGAAACGTTTGCAGTTTATATCCCACTTGACCCAAATCGTTGGCTGTGTCTTGACGGAAGCCCTGTTTTCTCCCTGCAGGGTACTGTCTGGAATCCATGGATAGCGAGTCTGGACTTTTGTCGGATGTCAGAGGTAGAGGTTCAGTGTTGCCGGACAAAACCAAAGGTGACATCCAACTGACAGACCTTCCCATCACTCCGGAAGCAGAAGAGCCTTCCAGTCTAGACAGTGATTTCAATGGACGTGTCATTGCCAGAGCCATCAGGTTCAGGCTGCAATCCACAATATCCTCCACCACTCCGACAGGTGCTGGAGAAGAAATTACGCCTCTTGAAATCACTCTGACTTTGCTTGTTAAGAAGCCAGGAGATAGCGACTTCACGCCCGTTTTGGAAGGGGACACTACTCAAAAGAAGGTAAGAAAGCCCCCAAATCAACAGAATCGGGTTACACTCACTTTGCCCACTTTGCTTTCCCAGTTGTCCAGTATCTCATTTCTAAATGACTAAATTCTAAGCATGTTTGGCCCTCTTCATTGCACAGATTTTCAGAGTCACCCTTGACAGCGACTTGCCTGAGAGACTGCTGCTCCCGAGCGATGACACAGCTCTGAAGGGCATTGAGCAGTTGCGTATTGAGTTCCAAACTGTGACCGGTGGTGAATCAGCAAGACTGCAAGTGGAGGTTCTGGGATGTGCAGAAGGTAGGCTGCCCTAAAGGTTATTTTCATGTGTTTGTTTTGCTTGTTGGCTTTTTTATATGTTATTTACGGTTTCATCAAGTACATTTTGTCTGAAGTTGAACCTTGCAAGTTGCACGGAAAAAAACAGTTTGATGATATGACCTCGGGCCAAAGGTCTCACTACTTGCAAAATGCAAGGTATCTTTTTCATCGGCTCATCCAAGTACATATTTGTGTTTGCATTCTTTAGAATACACAACAACTGAAATGACCACTAAAGTCACCACTGTCACAACACCGACAACAACTGTCAGCGAAGAAACAACAAGCTCCCGAACCACGACGTCACAAATGTCAACTACTCCAGGTGAATAGTGTGGACGTGAACTTTTTACTAAAATTATCACCCTCGGACATTTCCATACCACCTCTCATCAAGCTTTTTCCACCCGAAATTACGCATGTCAGTGCTTTCTTTTCTGCATTTACCAACCGTTTCTGGATATTCTCAATGCAGGTTACTGTCTAGAGCCCATGGATGGGGAAAAGGGACTTGAACCTGAAGTTAAGGCGGCTGGAGATCTCACAATTGATAGTCAGACCTCCTACTTGACAATCACCCAGTTGCCAATTGACCCAAGCTCAAGTGATATCCCCAGCGTAGAGCTCCTCTTCCGTCAACCCATCAAGGTCACAGCAGTAGTCTTAGCCTCGCGTTCTCCTCAAGCAACAAGTGCACCCACGGGTCAGCCAGCAGCAAGCACAACCACATCCAGGACTGCTGCAGGGGAGAGGCTGACTGAGGTCACCCTCACTCTGTCCACCAAGAAGCCCGACGATGATGAATTCACTACACTGGTTGATGATAACACCAACCAGCCCAAGGTATTAATACAGCCGTGTTAAACACTTGGCATTGCTTCTTTCTACGACCAGCTTGTGTCCTTGATTTTGTTTCGCTCAGTTGTTTACATCCAGGCTCCTGTTTTTCTTCTCAAGCCCAACACTGACCAATGTACTGACCAGGGCATTTTTCTCCCATCTTTTCCAGTTGATAACTGTCCGTCTGGAAGGAGACCAACCCGAAATCAAGTACTTGCCGATAGATGAAGACACACTGGATGGCATCACTGAACTGCGCGTACAATTCCAGTCTGTCAGTGACGATGACGCAACAACATTTGAGTTACATGTTCTGGGTTGCATCAAAGGTAGACCTTTAGAAATGTTCTTTTATTGTCTAAAACTCGAAAGATATATTCAGAACACTTTGTCCTGTTATTCGGCACCAACATCCGAATGTCACCGTTCAGGCGATCTAAATAAACCACCAAAAGATGTAATTTTGTTTCCTCGCAGACTATTCTGTCAAAGACTTTATGCTTTAAATACACATTTCTCAACATTATTACCATTTTGCATAGAATACACCACTCAGCCGACGACAAGAACCACCAGTGTCACCACCACTCTGATAACCACGACTCCTCCCTCATCAACAACCCAAGGTAAAGCAGGCCCAGTCATTGAAGATTAAATTGCCAACTCTTTTGCATCGACATCTCCATAGGTTTTGCTTGTGTTGGAAATGGGTTCTGTCTGGTGCCTGGAAACGTTTGCAGTTTATATCCCACTTGACCCAAATCGTTGGCTGTGTCTTGACGGAAGCCCTGTTTTCTCCCTGCAGGGTACTGTCTGGAATCCATGGATAGCGAGTCTGGACTTTTGTCGGATGTCAGAGGTAGAGGTTCAGTGTTGCCGGACAAAACCAAAGGTGACATCCAACTGACAGACCTTCCCATCACTCCGGAAGCAGAAGAGCCTTCCAGTCTAGACAGTGATTTCAATGGACGTGTCATTGCCAGAGCCATCAGGTTCAGGCTGCAATCCACAATATCCTCCACCACTCCGACAGGTGCTGGAGAAGAAATTACGCCTCTTGAAATCACTCTGACTTTGCTTGTTAAGAAGCCAGGAGATAGCGACTTCACGCCCGTTTTGGAAGGGGACACTACTCAAAAGAAGGTAAGAAAGCCCCCAAATCAACAGAATCGGGTTACACTCACTTTGCCCACTTTGCTTTCCCAGTTGTCCAGTATCTCATTTCTAAATGACTAAATTCTAAGCATGTTTGGTCCTCTTCATTGCACAGATTTTCAGAGTCACCCTTGACAGCGACTTGCCTGAGAGACTGCTGCTCCCGAGCGATGACACAGCTCTGAAGGGCATTGAGCAGTTGCGTATTGAGTTCCAAACTGTGACCGGTGGTGAATCAGCAAGACTGCAAGTGGAGGTTCTGGGATGTGCAGAAGGTAGGCTGCCCTAAAGGTTATTTTCATGTGTTTGTTTTGCTTGTTGGCTTTTTTATATGTTATTTACGGTTTCATCAAGTACATTTTGTCTGAAGTTGAACCTTGCAAGTTGCACGGAAAAAAAACAGTTTGATGATATGACCTCGGGCCAAAGGTCTCACTACTTGCAAAATGCAAGGTATCTTTTTCATCGGCTCATCCAAGTACATATTTGTGTTTGCATTCTTTAGAATACACAACAACTGAAATGACCACTAAAGTCACCACTGTCACAACACCGACAACAACTGTCAGCGAAGAAACAACAAGCTCCCGAACCACGACGTCACAAATGTCAACTACTCCAGGTGAATAGTGTGGACGTGAACTTTTTACTAAAATTATCACCCTCGGACATTTCCATACCACCTCTCATCAAGCTTTTTCCACCCGAAATTACGCATGTCAGTGCTTTCTTTTCTGCATTTACCAACCGTTTCTGGATATTCTCAATGCAGGTTACTGTCTAGAGCCCATGGATGGGGAAAAGGGACTTGAACCTGAAGTTAAGGCGGCTGGAGATCTCACAATTGATAGTCAGACCTCCTACTTGACAATCACCCAGTTGCCAATTGACCCAAGCTCAAGTGATATCCCCAGCGTAGAGCTCCTCTTCCGTCAACCCATCAAGGTCACAGCAGTAGTCTTAGCCTCGCGTTCTCCTCAAGCAACAAGTGCACCCACGGGTCAGCCAGCAGCAAGCACAACCACATCCAGGACTGCTGCAGGGGAGAGGCTGACTGAGGTCACCCTCACTCTGTCCACCAAGAAGCCCGACGATGATGAATTCACTACACTGGTTGATGATAACACCAACCAGCCCAAGGTATTAATACAGCCGTGTTAAACACTTGGCATTGCTTCTTTCTACGACCAGCTTGTGTCCTTGATTTTGTTTCGCTCAGTTGTTTACATCCAGGCTCCTGTTTTTCTTCTCAAGCCCAACACTGACCAATGTACTGACCAGGGCATTTTTCTCCCATCTTTTCCAGTTGATAACTGTCCGTCTGGAAGGAGACCAACCCGAAATCAAGTACTTGCCGATAGATGAAGACACACTGGATGGCATCACTGAACTGCGCGTACAATTCCAGTCTGTCAGTGACGATGACGCAACAACATTTGAGTTACATGTTCTGGGTTGCATCAAAGGTAGACCTTTAGAAATGTTCTTTTATTGTCTAAAACTCGAAAGATATATTCAGAACACTTTGTCCTGTTATTCGGCACCAACATCCGAATGTCACCGTTCAGGCGATCTAAATAAACCACCAAAAGATGTAATTTTGTTTCCTCGCAGACTATTCTGTCAAAGACTTTATGCTTTAAATACACATTTCTCAACATTATTACCATTTTGCATAGAATACACCACTCAGCCGACGACAAGAACCACCAGTGTCACCACCACTCTGATAACCACGACTCCTCCCTCATCAACAACCCAAGGTAAAGCAGGCCCAGTCATTGAAGATTAAATTGCCAACTCTTTTGCATCGACATCTCCATAGGTTTTGCTTGTGTTGGAAATGGGTTCTGTCTGGTGCCTGGAAACGTTTGCAGTTTATATCCCACTTGACCCAAATCGTTGGCTGTGTCTTGACGGAAGCCCTGTTTTCTCCCTGCAGGGTACTGTCTGGAATCCATGGATAGCGAGTCTGGACTTTTGTCGGATGTCAGAGGTAGAGGTTCAGTGTTGCCGGACAAAACCAAAGGTGACATCCAACTGACAGACCTTCCCATCACTCCGGAAGCAGAAGAGCCTTCCAGTCTAGACAGTGATTTCAATGGACGTGTCATTGCCAGAGCCATCAGGTTCAGGCTGCAATCCACAATATCCTCCACCACTCCGACAGGTGCTGGAGAAGAAATTACGCCTCTTGAAATCACTCTGACTTTGCTTGTTAAGAAGCCAGGAGATAGCGACTTCACGCCCGTTTTGGAAGGGGACACTACTCAAAAGAAGGTAAGAAAGCCCCCAAATCAACAGAATCGGGTTACACTCACTTTGCCCACTTTGCTTTCCCAGTTGTCCAGTATCTCATTTCTAAATGACTAAATTCTAAGCATGTTTGGTCCTCTTCATTGCACAGATTTTCAGAGTCACCCTTGACAGCGACTTGCCTGAGAGACTGCTGCTCCCGAGCGATGACACAGCTCTGAAGGGCATTGAGCAGTTGCGTATTGAGTTCCAAACTGTGACCGGTGGTGAATCAGCAAGACTGCAAGTGGAGGTTCTGGGATGTGCAGAAGGTAGGCTGCCCTAAAGGTTATTTTCATGTGTTTGTTTTGCTTGTTGGCTTTTTTATATGTTATTTACGGTTTCATCAAGTACATTTTGTCTGAAGTTGAACCTTGCAAGTTGCACGGAAAAAAACAGTTTGATGATATGACCTCGGGCCAAAGGTCTCACTACTTGCAAAATGCAAGGTATCTTTTTCATCGGCTCATCCAAGTACATATTTGTGTTTGCATTCTTTAGAATACACAACAACTGAAATGACCACTAAAGTCACCACTGTCACAACACCGACAACAACTGTCAGCGAAGAAACAACAAGCTCCCGAACCACGACGTCACAAATGTCAACTACTCCAGGTGAATAGTGTGGACGTGAACTTTTTACTAAAATTATCACCCTCGGACATTTCCATACCACCTCTCATCAAGCTTTTTCCACCCGAAATTACGCATGTCAGTGCTTTCTTTTCTGCATTTACCAACCGTTTCTGGATATTCTCAATGCAGGTTACTGTCTAGAGCCCATGGATGGGGAAAAGGGACTTGAACCTGAAGTTAAGGCGGCTGGAGATCTCACAATTGATAGTCAGACCTCCTACTTGACAATCACCCAGTTGCCAATTGACCCAAGCTCAAGTGATATCCCCAGCGTAGAGCTCCTCTTCCGTCAACCCATCAAGGTCACAGCAGTAGTCTTAGCCTCGCGTTCTCCTCAAGCAACAAGTGCACCCACGGGTCAGCCAGCAGCAAGCACAACCACATCCAGGACTGCTGCAGGGGAGAGGCTGACTGAGGTCACCCTCACTCTGTCCACCAAGAAGCCCGACGATGATGAATTCACTACACTGGTTGATGATAACACCAACCAGCCCAAGGTATTAATACAGCCGTGTTAAACACTTGGCATTGCTTCTTTCTACGACCAGCTTGTGTCCTTGATTTTGTTTCGCTCAGTTGTTTACATCCAGGCTCCTGTTTTTCTTCTCAAGCCCAACACTGACCAATGTACTGACCAGGGCATTTTTCTCCCATCTTTTCCAGTTGATAACTGTCCGTCTGGAAGGAGACCAACCCGAAATCAAGTACTTGCCGATAGATGAAGACACACTGGATGGCATCACTGAACTGCGCGTACAATTCCAGTCTGTCAGTGACGATGACGCAACAACATTTGAGTTACATGTTCTGGGTTGCATCAAAGGTAGACCTTTAGAAATGTTCTTTTATTGTCTAAAACTCGAAAGATATCTTCAGAACACTTTGTCCTGTTATTCGGCACCAACATCCGAATGTCACCGTTCAGGCGATCTAAATAAACCACCAAAAGATGTAATTTTGTTTCCTCGCAGACTATTCTGTCAAAGACTTTATGCTTTAAATACACATTTCTCAACATTATTACCATTTTGCATAGAATACACCACTCAGCCGACGACAAGAACCACCAGTGTCACCACCACTCTGATAACCACGACTCCTCCCTCATCAACAACCCAAGGTAAAGCAGGCCCAGTCATTGAAGATTAAATTGCCAACTCTTTTGCATCGACATCTCCATAGGTTTTGCTTGTGTTGGAAATGGGTTCTGTCTGGTGCCTGGAAACGTTTGCAGTTTATATCCCACTTGACCCAAATCGTTGGCTGTGTCTTGACGGAAGCCCTGTTTTCTCCCTGCAGGGTACTGTCTGGAATCCATGGATAGCGAGTCTGGACTTTTGTCGGATGTCAGAGGTAGAGGTTCAGTGTTGCCGGACAAAACCAAAGGTGACATCCAACTGACAGACCTTCCCATCACTCCGGAAGCAGAAGAGCCTTCCAGTCTAGACAGTGATTTCAATGGACGTGTCATTGCCAGAGCCATCAGGTTCAGGCTGCAATCCACAATATCCTCCACCACTCCGACAGGTGCTGGAGAAGAAATTACGCCTCTTGAAATCACTCTGACTTTGCTTGTTAAGAAGCCAGGAGATAGCGACTTCACGCCCGTTTTGGAAGGGGACACTACTCAAAAGAAGGTAAGAAAGCCCCCAAATCAACAGAATCGGGTTACACTCACTTTGCCCACTTTGCTTTCCCAGTTGTCCAGTATCTCATTTCTAAATGACTAAATTCTAAGCATGTTTGGTCCTCTTCATTGCACAGATTTTCAGAGTCACCCTTGACAGCGACTTGCCTGAGAGACTGCTGCTCCCGAGCGATGACACAGCTCTGAAGGGCATTGAGCAGTTGCGTATTGAGTTCCAAACTGTGACCGGTGGTGAATCAGCAAGACTGCAAGTGGAGGTTCTGGGATGTGCAGAAGGTAGGCTGCCCTAAAGGTTATTTTCATGTGTTTGTTTTGCTTGTTGGCTTTTTTATATGTTATTTACGGTTTCATCAAGTACATTTTGTCTGAAGTTGAACCTTGCAAGTTGCACGGAAAAAAACAGTTTGATGATATGACCTCGGGCCAAAGGTCTCACTACTTGCAAAATGCAAGGTATCTTTTTCATCGGCTCATCCAAGTACATATTTGTGTTTGCATTCTTTAGAATACACAACAACTGAAATGACCACTAAAGTCACCACTGTCACAACACCGACAACAACTGTCAGCGAAGAAACAACAAGCTCCCGAACCACGACGTCACAAATGTCAACTACTCCAGGTGAATAGTGTGGACGTGAACTTTTTACTAAAATTATCACCCTCGGACATTTCCATACCACCTCTCATCAAGCTTTTTCCACCCGAAATTACGCATGTCAGTGCTTTCTTTTCTGCATTTACCAACCGTTTCTGGATATTCTCAATGCAGGTTACTGTCTAGAGCCCATGGATGGGGAAAAGGGACTTGAACCTGAAGTTAAGGCGGCTGGAGATCTCACAATTGATAGTCAGACCTCCTACTTGACAATCACCCAGTTGCCAATTGACCCAAGCTCAAGTGATATCCCCAGCGTAGAGCTCCTCTTCCGTCAACCCATCAAGGTCACAGCAGTAGTCTTAGCCTCGCGTTCTCCTCAAGCAACAAGTGCACCCACGGGTCAGCCAGCAGCAAGCACAACCACATCCAGGACTGCTGCAGGGGAGAGGCTGACTGAGGTCACCCTCACTCTGTCCACCAAGAAGCCCGACGATGATGAATTCACTACACTGGTTGATGATAACACCAACCAGCCCAAGGTATTAATACAGCCGTGTTAAACACTTGGCATTGCTTCTTTCTACGACCAGCTTGTGTCCTTGATTTTGTTTCGCTCAGTTGTTTACATCCAGGCTCCTGTTTTTCTTCTCAAGCCCAACACTGACCAATGTACTGACCAGGGCATTTTTCTCCCATCTTTTCCAGTTGATAACTGTCCGTCTGGAAGGAGACCAACCCGAAATCAAGTACTTGCCGATAGATGAAGACACACTGGATGGCATCACTGAACTGCGCGTACAATTCCAGTCTGTCAGTGACGATGACGCAACAACATTTGAGTTACATGTTCTGGGTTGCATCAAAGGTAGACCTTTAGAAATGTTCTTTTATTGTCTAAAACTCGAAAGATATATTCAGAACACTTTGTCCTGTTATTCGGCACCAACATCCGAATGTCACCGTTCAGGCGATCTAAATAAACCACCAAAAGATGTAATTTTGTTTCCTCGCAGACTATTCTGTCAAAGACTTTATGCTTTAAATACACATTTCTCAACATTATTACCATTTTGCATAGAATACACCACTCAGCCGACGACAAGAACCACCAGTGTCACCACCACTCTGATAACCACGACTCCTCCCTCATCAACAACCCAAGGTAAAGCAGGCCCAGTCATTGAAGATTAAATTGCCAACTCTTTTGCATCGACATCTCCATAGGTTTTGCTTGTGTTGGAAATGGGTTCTGTCTGGTGCCTGGAAACGTTTGCAGTTTATATCCCACTTGACCCAAATCGTTGGCTGTGTCTTGACGGAAGCCCTGTTTTCTCCCTGCAGGGTACTGTCTGGAATCCATGGATAGCGAGTCTGGACTTTTGTCGGATGTCAGAGGTAGAGGTTCAGTGTTGCCGGACAAAACCAAAGGTGACATCCAACTGACAGACCTTCCCATCACTCCGGAAGCAGAAGAGCCTTCCAGTCTAGACAGTGATTTCAATGGACGTGTCATTGCCAGAGCCATCAGGTTCAGGCTGCAATCCACAATATCCTCCACCACTCCGACAGGTGCTGGAGAAGAAATTACGCCTCTTGAAATCACTCTGACTTTGCTTGTTAAGAAGCCAGGAGATAGCGACTTCACGCCCGTTTTGGAAGGGGACACTACTCAAAAGAAGGTAAGAAAGCCCCCAAATCAACAGAATCGGGTTACACTCACTTTGCCCACTTTGCTTTCCCAGTTGTCCAGTATCTCATTTCTAAATGACTAAATTCTAAGCATGTTTGGTCCTCTTCATTGCACAGATTTTCAGAGTCACCCTTGACAGCGACTTGCCTGAGAGACTGCTGCTCCCGAGCGATGACACAGCTCTGAAGGGCATTGAGCAGTTGCGTATTGAGTTCCAAACTGTGACCGGTGGTGAATCAGCAAGACTGCAAGTGGAGGTTCTGGGATGTGCAGAAGGTAGGCTGCCCTAAAGGTTATTTTCATGTGTTTGTTTTGCTTGTTGGCTTTTTTATATGTTATTTACGGTTTCATCAAGTACATTTTGTCTGAAGTTGAACCTTGCAAGTTGCACGGAAAAAAACAGTTTGATGATATGACCTCGGGCCAAAGGTCTCACTACTTGCAAAATGCAAGGTATCTTTTTCATCGGCTCATCCAAGTACATATTTGTGTTTGCATTCTTTAGAATACACAACAACTGAAATGACCACTAAAGTCACCACTGTCACAACACCGACAACAACTGTCAGCGAAGAAACAACAAGCTCCCGAACCACGACGTCACAAATGTCAACTACTCCAGGTGAATAGTGTGGACGTGAACTTTTTACTAAAATTATCACCCTCGGACATTTCCATACCACCTCTCATCAAGCTTTTTCCACCCGAAATTACGCATGTCAGTGCTTTCTTTTCTGCATTTACCAACCGTTTCTGGATATTCTCAATGCAGGTTACTGTCTAGAGCCCATGGATGGGGAAAAGGGACTTGAACCTGAAGTTAAGGCGGCTGGAGATCTCACAATTGATAGTCAGACCTCCTACTTGACAATCACCCAGTTGCCAATTGACCCAAGCTCAAGTGATATCCCCAGCGTAGAGCTCCTCTTCCGTCAACCCATCAAGGTCACAGCAGTAGTCTTAGCCTCGCGTTCTCCTCAAGCAACAAGTGCACCCACGGGTCAGCCAGCAGCAAGCACAACCACATCCAGGACTGCTGCAGGGGAGAGGCTGACTGAGGTCACCCTCACTCTGTCCACCAAGAAGCCCGACGATGATGAATTCACTACACTGGTTGATGATAACACCAACCAGCCCAAGGTATTAATACAGCCGTGTTAAACACTTGGCATTGCTTCTTTCTACGACCAGCTTGTGTCCTTGATTTTGTTTCGCTCAGTTGTTTACATCCAGGCTCCTGTTTTTCTTCTCAAGCCCAACACTGACCAATGTACTGACCAGGGCATTTTTCTCCCATCTTTTCCAGTTGATAACTGTCCGTCTGGAAGGAGACCAACCCGAAATCAAGTACTTGCCGATAGATGAAGACACACTGGATGGCATCACTGAACTGCGCGTACAATTCCAGTCTGTCAGTGACGATGACGCAACAACATTTGAGTTACATGTTCTGGGTTGCATCAAAGGTAGACCTTTAGAAATGTTCTTTTATTGTCTAAAACTCGAAAGATATATTCAGAACACTTTGTCCTGTTATTCGGCACCAACATCCGAATGTCACCGTTCAGGCGATCTAAATAAACCACCAAAAGATGTAATTTTGTTTCCTCGCAGACTATTCTGTCAAAGACTTTATGCTTTAAATACACATTTCTCAACATTATTACCATTTTGCATAGAATACACCACTCAGCCGACGACAAGAACCACCAGTGTCACCACCACTCTGATAACCACGACTCCTCCCTCATCAACAACCCAAGGTAAAGCAGGCCCAGTCATTGAAGATTAAATTGCCAACTCTTTTGCATCGACATCTCCATAGGTTTTGCTTGTGTTGGAAATGGGTTCTGTCTGGTGCCTGGAAACGTTTGCAGTTTATATCCCACTTGACCCAAATCGTTGGCTGTGTCTTGACGGAAGCCCTGTTTTCTCCCTGCAGGGTACTGTCTGGAATCCATGGATAGCGAGTCTGGACTTTTGTCGGATGTCAGAGGTAGAGGTTCAGTGTTGCCGGACAAAACCAAAGGTGACATCCAACTGACAGACCTTCCCATCACTCCGGAAGCAGAAGAGCCTTCCAGTCTAGACAGTGATTTCAATGGACGTGTCATTGCCAGAGCCATCAGGTTCAGGCTGCAATCCACAATATCCTCCACCACTCCGACAGGTGCTGGAGAAGAAATTACGCCTCTTGAAATCACTCTGACTTTGCTTGTTAAGAAGCCAGGAGATAGCGACTTCACGCCCGTTTTGGAAGGGGACACTACTCAAAAGAAGGTAAGAAAGCCCCCAAATCAACAGAATCGGGTTACACTCACTTTGCCCACTTTGCTTTCCCAGTTGTCCAGTATCTCATTTCTAAATGACTAAATTCTAAGCATGTTTGGTCCTCTTCATTGCACAGATTTTCAGAGTCACCCTTGACAGCGACTTGCCTGAGAGACTGCTGCTCCCGAGCGATGACACAGCTCTGAAGGGCATTGAGCAGTTGCGTATTGAGTTCCAAACTGTGACCGGTGGTGAATCAGCAAGACTGCAAGTGGAGGTTCTGGGATGTGCAGAAGGTAGGCTGCCCTAAAGGTTATTTTCATGTGTTTGTTTTGCTTGTTGGCTTTTTTATATGTTATTTACGGTTTCATCAAGTACATTTTGTCTGAAGTTGAACCTTGCAAGTTGCACGGAAAAAAACAGTTTGATGATATGACCTCGGGCCAAAGGTCTCACTACTTGCAAAATGCAAGGTATCTTTTTCATCGGCTCATCCAAGTACATATTTGTGTTTGCATTCTTTAGAATACACAACAACTGAAATGACCACTAAAGTCACCACTGTCACAACACCGACAACAACTGTCAGCGAAGAAACAACAAGCTCCCGAACCACGACGTCACAAATGTCAACTACTCCAGGTGAATAGTGTGGACGTGAACTTTTTACTAAAATTATCACCCTCGGACATTTCCATACCACCTCTCATCAAGCTTTTTCCACCCGAAATTACGCATGTCAGTGCTTTCTTTTCTGCATTTACCAACCGTTTCTGGATATTCTCAATGCAGGTTACTGTCTAGAGCCCATGGATGGGGAAAAGGGACTTGAACCTGAAGTTAAGGCGGCTGGAGATCTCACAATTGATAGTCAGACCTCCTACTTGACAATCACCCAGTTGCCAATTGACCCAAGCTCAAGTGATATCCCCAGCGTAGAGCTCCTCTTCCGTCAACCCATCAAGGTCACAGCAGTAGTCTTAGCCTCGCGTTCTCCTCAAGCAACAAGTGCACCCACGGGTCAGCCAGCAGCAAGCACAACCACATCCAGGACTGCTGCAGGGGAGAGGCTGACTGAGGTCACCCTCACTCTGTCCACCAAGAAGCCCGACGATGATGAATTCACTACACTGGTTGATGATAACACCAACCAGCCCAAGGTATTAATACAGCCGTGTTAAACACTTGGCATTGCTTCTTTCTACGACCAGCTTGTGTCCTTGATTTTGTTTCGCTCAGTTGTTTACATCCAGGCTCCTGTTTTTCTTCTCAAGCCCAACACTGACCAATGTACTGACCAGGGCATTTTTCTCCCATCTTTTCCAGTTGATAACTGTCCGTCTGGAAGGAGACCAACCCGAAATCAAGTACTTGCCGATAGATGAAGACACACTGGATGGCATCACTGAACTGCGCGTACAATTCCAGTCTGTCAGTGACGATGACGCAACAACATTTGAGTTACATGTTCTGGGTTGCATCAAAGGTAGACCTTTAGAAATGTTCTTTTATTGTCTAAAACTCGAAAGATATCTTCAGAACACTTTGTCCTGTTATTCGGCACCAACATCCGAATGTCACCGTTCAGGCGATCTAAATAAACCACCAAAAGATGTAATTTTGTTTCCTCGCAGACTATTCTGTCAAAGACTTTATGCTTTAAATACACATTTCTCAACATTATTACCATTTTGCATAGAATACACCACTCAGCCGACGACAAGAACCACCAGTGTCACCACCACTCTGATAACCACGACTCCTCCCTCATCAACAACCCAAGGTAAAGCAGGCCCAGTCATTGAAGATTAAATTGCCAACTCTTTTGCATCGACATCTCCATAGGTTTTGCTTGTGTTGGAAATGGGTTCTGTCTGGTGCCTGGAAACGTTTGCAGTTTATATCCCACTTGACCCAAATCGTTGGCTGTGTCTTGACGGAAGCCCTGTTTTCTCCCTGCAGGGTACTGTCTGGAATCCATGGATAGCGAGTCTGGACTTTTGTCGGATGTCAGAGGTAGAGGTTCAGTGTTGCCGGACAAAACCAAAGGTGACATCCAACTGACAGACCTTCCCATCACTCCGGAAGCAGAAGAGCCTTCCAGTCTAGACAGTGATTTCAATGGACGTGTCATTGCCAGAGCCATCAGGTTCAGGCTGCAATCCACAATATCCTCCACCACTCCGACAGGTGCTGGAGAAGAAATTACGCCTCTTGAAATCACTCTGACTTTGCTTGTTAAGAAGCCAGGAGATAGCGACTTCACGCCCGTTTTGGAAGGGGACACTACTCAAAAGAAGGTAAGAAAGCCCCCAAATCAACAGAATCGGGTTACACTCACTTTGCCCACTTTGCTTTCCCAGTTGTCCAGTATCTCATTTCTAAATGACTAAATTCTAAGCATGTTTGGTCCTCTTCATTGCACAGATTTTCAGAGTCACCCTTGACAGCGACTTGCCTGAGAGACTGCTGCTCCCGAGCGATGACACAGCTCTGAAGGGCATTGAGCAGTTGCGTATTGAGTTCCAAACTGTGACCGGTGGTGAATCAGCAAGACTGCAAGTGGAGGTTCTGGGATGTGCAGAAGGTAGGCTGCCCTAAAGGTTATTTTCATGTGTTTGTTTTGCTTGTTGGCTTTTTTATATGTTATTTACGGTTTCATCAAGTACATTTTGTCTGAAGTTGAACCTTGCAAGTTGCACGGAAAAAAACAGTTTGATGATATGACCTCGGGCCAAAGGTCTCACTACTTGCAAAATGCAAGGTATCTTTTTCATCGGCTCATCCAAGTACATATTTGTGTTTGCATTCTTTAGAATACACAACAACTGAAATGACCACTAAAGTCACCACTGTCACAACACCGACAACAACTGTCAGCGAAGAAACAACAAGCTCCCGAACCACGACGTCACAAATGTCAACTACTCCAGGTGAATAGTGTGGACGTGAACTTTTTACTAAAATTATCACCCTCGGACATTTCCATACCACCTCTCATCAAGCTTTTTCCACCCGAAATTACGCATGTCAGTGCTTTCTTTTCTGCATTTACCAACCGTTTCTGGATATTCTCAATGCAGGTTACTGTCTAGAGCCCATGGATGGGGAAAAGGGACTTGAACCTGAAGTTAAGGCGGCTGGAGATCTCACAATTGATAGTCAGACCTCCTACTTGACAATCACCCAGTTGCCAATTGACCCAAGCTCAAGTGATATCCCCAGCGTAGAGCTCCTCTTCCGTCAACCCATCAAGGTCACAGCAGTAGTCTTAGCCTCGCGTTCTCCTCAAGCAACAAGTGCACCCACGGGTCAGCCAGCAGCAAGCACAACCACATCCAGGACTGCTGCAGGGGAGAGGCTGACTGAGGTCACCCTCACTCTGTCCACCAAGAAGCCCGACGATGATGAATTCACTACACTGGTTGATGATAACACCAACCAGCCCAAGGTATTAATACAGCCGTGTTAAACACTTGGCATTGCTTCTTTCTACGACCAGCTTGTGTCCTTGATTTTGTTTCGCTCAGTTGTTTACATCCAGGCTCCTGTTTTTCTTCTCAAGCCCAACACTGACCAATGTACTGACCAGGGCATTTTTCTCCCATCTTTTCCAGTTGATAACTGTCCGTCTGGAAGGAGACCAACCCGAAATCAAGTACTTGCCGATAGATGAAGACACACTGGATGGCATCACTGAACTGCGCGTACAATTCCAGTCTGTCAGTGACGATGACGCAACAACATTTGAGTTACATGTTCTGGGTTGCATCAAAGGTAGACCTTTAGAAATGTTCTTTTATTGTCTAAAACTCGAAAGATATCTTCAGAACACTTTGTCCTGTTATTCGGCACCAACATCCGAATGTCACCGTTCAGGCGATCTAAATAAACCACCAAAAGATGTAATTTTGTTTCCTCGCAGACTATTCTGTCAAAGACTTTATGCTTTAAATACACATTTCTCAACATTATTACCATTTTGCATAGAATACACCACTCAGCCGACGACAAGAACCACCAGTGTCACCACCACTCTGATAACCACGACTCCTCCCTCATCAACAACCCAAGGTAAAGCAGGCCCAGTCATTGAAGATTAAATTGCCAACTCTTTTGCATCGACATCTCCATAGGTTTTGCTTGTGTTGGAAATGGGTTCTGTCTGGTGCCTGGAAACGTTTGCAGTTTATATCCCACTTGACCCAAATCGTTGGCTGTGTCTTGACGGAAGCCCTGTTTTCTCCCTGCAGGGTACTGTCTGGAATCCATGGATAGCGAGTCTGGACTTTTGTCGGATGTCAGAGGTAGAGGTTCAGTGTTGCCGGACAAAACCAAAGGTGACATCCAACTGACAGACCTTCCCATCACTCCGGAAGCAGAAGAGCCTTCCAGTCTAGACAGTGATTTCAATGGACGTGTCATTGCCAGAGCCATCAGGTTCAGGCTGCAATCCACAATATCCTCCACCACTCCGACAGGTGCTGGAGAAGAAATTACGCCTCTTGAAATCACTCTGACTTTGCTTGTTAAGAAGCCAGGAGATAGCGACTTCACGCCCGTTTTGGAAGGGGACACTACTCAAAAGAAGGTAAGAAAGCCCCCAAATCAACAGAATCGGGTTACACTCACTTTGCCCACTTTGCTTTCCCAGTTGTCCAGTATCTCATTTCTAAATGACTAAATTCTAAGCATGTTTGGTCCTCTTCATTGCACAGATTTTCAGAGTCACCCTTGACAGCGACTTGCCTGAGAGACTGCTGCTCCCGAGCGATGACACAGCTCTGAAGGGCATTGAGCAGTTGCGTATTGAGTTCCAAACTGTGACCGGTGGTGAATCAGCAAGACTGCAAGTGGAGGTTCTGGGATGTGCAGAAGGTAGGCTGCCCTAAAGGTTATTTTCATGTGTTTGTTTTGCTTGTTGGCTTTTTTATATGTTATTTACGGTTTCATCAAGTACATTTTGTCTGAAGTTGAACCTTGCAAGTTGCACGGAAAAAAACAGTTTGATGATATGACCTCGGGCCAAAGGTCTCACTACTTGCAAAATGCAAGGTATCTTTTTCATCGGCTCATCCAAGTACATATTTGTGTTTGCATTCTTTAGAATACACAACAACTGAAATGACCACTAAAGTCACCACTGTCACAACACCGACAACAACTGTCAGCGAAGAAACAACAAGCTCCCGAACCACGACGTCACAAATGTCAACTACTCCAGGTGAATAGTGTGGACGTGAACTTTTTACTAAAATTATCACCCTCGGACATTTCCATACCACCTCTCATCAAGCTTTTTCCACCCGAAATTACGCATGTCAGTGCTTTCTTTTCTGCATTTACCAACCGTTTCTGGATATTCTCAATGCAGGTTACTGTCTAGAGCCCATGGATGGGGAAAAGGGACTTGAACCTGAAGTTAAGGCGGCTGGAGATCTCACAATTGATAGTCAGACCTCCTACTTGACAATCACCCAGTTGCCAATTGACCCAAGCTCAAGTGATATCCCCAGCGTAGAGCTCCTCTTCCGTCAACCCATCAAGGTCACAGCAGTAGTCTTAGCCTCGCGTTCTCCTCAAGCAACAAGTGCACCCACGGGTCAGCCAGCAGCAAGCACAACCACATCCAGGACTGCTGCAGGGGAGAGGCTGACTGAGGTCACCCTCACTCTGTCCACCAAGAAGCCCGACGATGATGAATTCACTACACTGGTTGATGATAACACCAACCAGCCCAAGGTATTAATACAGCCGTGTTAAACACTTGGCATTGCTTCTTTCTACGACCAGCTTGTGTCCTTGATTTTGTTTCGCTCAGTTGTTTACATCCAGGCTCCTGTTTTTCTTCTCAAGCCCAACACTGACCAATGTACTGACCAGGGCATTTTTCTCCCATCTTTTCCAGTTGATAACTGTCCGTCTGGAAGGAGACCAACCCGAAATCAAGTACTTGCCGATAGATGAAGACACACTGGATGGCATCACTGAACTGCGCGTACAATTCCAGTCTGTCAGTGACGATGACGCAACAACATTTGAGTTACATGTTCTGGGTTGCATCAAAGGTAGACCTTTAGAAATGTTCTTTTATTGTCTAAAACTCGAAAGATATATTCAGAACACTTTGTCCTGTTATTCGGCACCAACATCCGAATGTCACCGTTCAGGCGATCTAAATAAACCACCAAAAGATGTAATTTTGTTTCCTCGCAGACTATTCTGTCAAAGACTTTATGCTTTAAATACACATTTCTCAACATTATTACCATTTTGCATAGAATACACCACTCAGCCGACGACAAGAACCACCAGTGTCACCACCACTCTGATAACCACGACTCCTCCCTCATCAACAACCCAAGGTAAAGCAGGCCCAGTCATTGAAGATTAAATTGCCAACTCTTTTGCATCGACATCTCCATAGGTTTTGCTTGTGTTGGAAATGGGTTCTGTCTGGTGCCTGGAAACGTTTGCAGTTTATATCCCACTTGACCCAAATCGTTGGCTGTGTCTTGACGGAAGCCCTGTTTTCTCCCTGCAGGGTACTGTCTGGAATCCATGGATAGCGAGTCTGGACTTTTGTCGGATGTCAGAGGTAGAGGTTCAGTGTTGCCGGACAAAACCAAAGGTGACATCCAACTGACAGACCTTCCCATCACTCCGGAAGCAGAAGAGCCTTCCAGTCTAGACAGTGATTTCAATGGACGTGTCATTGCCAGAGCCATCAGGTTCAGGCTGCAATCCACAATATCCTCCACCACTCCGACAGGTGCTGGAGAAGAAATTACGCCTCTTGAAATCACTCTGACTTTGCTTGTTAAGAAGCCAGGAGATAGCGACTTCACGCCCGTTTTGGAAGGGGACACTACTCAAAAGAAGGTAAGAAAGCCCCCAAATCAACAGAATCGGGTTACACTCACTTTGCCCACTTTGCTTTCCCAGTTGTCCAGTATCTCATTTCTAAATGACTAAATTCTAAGCATGTTTGGTCCTCTTCATTGCACAGATTTTCAGAGTCACCCTTGACAGCGACTTGCCTGAGAGACTGCTGCTCCCGAGCGATGACACAGCTCTGAAGGGCATTGAGCAGTTGCGTATTGAGTTCCAAACTGTGACCGGTGGTGAATCAGCAAGACTGCAAGTGGAGGTTCTGGGATGTGCAGAAGGTAGGCTGCCCTAAAGGTTATTTTCATGTGTTTGTTTTGCTTGTTGGCTTTTTTATATGTTATTTACGGTTTCATCAAGTACATTTTGTCTGAAGTTGAACCTTGCAAGTTGCACGGAAAAAAACAGTTTGATGATATGACCTCGGGCCAAAGGTCTCACTACTTGCAAAATGCAAGGTATCTTTTTCATCGGCTCATCCAAGTACATATTTGTGTTTGCATTCTTTAGAATACACAACAACTGAAATGACCACTAAAGTCACCACTGTCACAACACCGACAACAACTGTCAGCGAAGAAACAACAAGCTCCCGAACCACGACGTCACAAATGTCAACTACTCCAGGTGAATAGTGTGGACGTGAACTTTTTACTAAAATTATCACCCTCGGACATTTCCATACCACCTCTCATCAAGCTTTTTCCACCCGAAATTACGCATGTCAGTGCTTTCTTTTCTGCATTTACCAACCGTTTCTGGATATTCTCAATGCAGGTTACTGTCTAGAGCCCATGGATGGGGAAAAGGGACTTGAACCTGAAGTTAAGGCGGCTGGAGATCTCACAATTGATAGTCAGACCTCCTACTTGACAATCACCCAGTTGCCAATTGACCCAAGCTCAAGTGATATCCCCAGCGTAGAGCTCCTCTTCCGTCAACCCATCAAGGTCACAGCAGTAGTCTTAGCCTCGCGTTCTCCTCAAGCAACAAGTGCACCCACGGGTCAGCCAGCAGCAAGCACAACCACATCCAGGACTGCTGCAGGGGAGAGGCTGACTGAGGTCACCCTCACTCTGTCCACCAAGAAGCCCGACGATGATGAATTCACTACACTGGTTGATGATAACACCAACCAGCCCAAGGTATTAATACAGCCGTGTTAAACACTTGGCATTGCTTCTTTCTACGACCAGCTTGTGTCCTTGATTTTGTTTCGCTCAGTTGTTTACATCCAGGCTCCTGTTTTTCTTCTCAAGCCCAACACTGACCAATGTACTGACCAGGGCATTTTTCTCCCATCTTTTCCAGTTGATAACTGTCCGTCTGGAAGGAGACCAACCCGAAATCAAGTACTTGCCGATAGATGAAGACACACTGGATGGCATCACTGAACTGCGCGTACAATTCCAGTCTGTCAGTGACGATGACGCAACAACATTTGAGTTACATGTTCTGGGTTGCATCAAAGGTAGACCTTTAGAAATGTTCTTTTATTGTCTAAAACTCGAAAGATATCTTCAGAACACTTTGTCCTGTTATTCGGCACCAACATCCGAATGTCACCGTTCAGGCGATCTAAATAAACCACCAAAAGATGTAATTTTGTTTCCTCGCAGACTATTCTGTCAAAGACTTTATGCTTTAAATACACATTTCTCAACATTATTACCATTTTGCATAGAATACACCACTCAGCCGACGACAAGAACCACCAGTGTCACCACCACTCTGATAACCACGACTCCTCCCTCATCAACAACCCAAGGTAAAGCAGGCCCAGTCATTGAAGATTAAATTGCCAACTCTTTTGCATCGACATCTCCATAGGTTTTGCTTGTGTTGGAAATGGGTTCTGTCTGGTGCCTGGAAACGTTTGCAGTTTATATCCCACTTGACCCAAATCGTTGGCTGTGTCTTGACGGAAGCCCTGTTTTCTCCCTGCAGGGTACTGTCTGGAATCCATGGATAGCGAGTCTGGACTTTTGTCGGATGTCAGAGGTAGAGGTTCAGTGTTGCCGGACAAAACCAAAGGTGACATCCAACTGACAGACCTTCCCATCACTCCGGAAGCAGAAGAGCCTTCCAGTCTAGACAGTGATTTCAATGGACGTGTCATTGCCAGAGCCATCAGGTTCAGGCTGCAATCCACAATATCCTCCACCACTCCGACAGGTGCTGGAGAAGAAATTACGCCTCTTGAAATCACTCTGACTTTGCTTGTTAAGAAGCCAGGAGATAGCGACTTCACGCCCGTTTTGGAAGGGGACACTACTCAAAAGAAGGTAAGAAAGCCCCCAAATCAACAGAATCGGGTTACACTCACTTTGCCCACTTTGCTTTCCCAGTTGTCCAGTATCTCATTTCTAAATGACTAAATTCTAAGCATGTTTGGTCCTCTTCATTGCACAGATTTTCAGAGTCACCCTTGACAGCGACTTGCCTGAGAGACTGCTGCTCCCGAGCGATGACACAGCTCTGAAGGGCATTGAGCAGTTGCGTATTGAGTTCCAAACTGTGACCGGTGGTGAATCAGCAAGACTGCAAGTGGAGGTTCTGGGATGTGCAGAAGGTAGGCTGCCCTAAAGGTTATTTTCATGTGTTTGTTTTGCTTGTTGGCTTTTTTATATGTTATTTACGGTTTCATCAAGTACATTTTGTCTGAAGTTGAACCTTGCAAGTTGCACGGAAAAAAACAGTTTGATGATATGACCTCGGGCCAAAGGTCTCACTACTTGCAAAATGCAAGGTATCTTTTTCATCGGCTCATCCAAGTACATATTTGTGTTTGCATTCTTTAGAATACACAACAACTGAAATGACCACTAAAGTCACCACTGTCACAACACCGACAACAACTGTCAGCGAAGAAACAACAAGCTCCCGAACCACGACGTCACAAATGTCAACTACTCCAGGTGAATAGTGTGGACGTGAACTTTTTACTAAAATTATCACCCTCGGACATTTCCATACCACCTCTCATCAAGCTTTTTCCACCCGAAATTACGCATGTCAGTGCTTTCTTTTCTGCATTTACCAACCGTTTCTGGATATTCTCAATGCAGGTTACTGTCTAGAGCCCATGGATGGGGAAAAGGGACTTGAACCTGAAGTTAAGGCGGCTGGAGATCTCACAATTGATAGTCAGACCTCCTACTTGACAATCACCCAGTTGCCAATTGACCCAAGCTCAAGTGATATCCCCAGCGTAGAGCTCCTCTTCCGTCAACCCATCAAGGTCACAGCAGTAGTCTTAGCCTCGCGTTCTCCTCAAGCAACAAGTGCACCCACGGGTCAGCCAGCAGCAAGCACAACCACATCCAGGACTGCTGCAGGGGAGAGGCTGACTGAGGTCACCCTCACTCTGTCCACCAAGAAGCCCGACGATGATGAATTCACTACACTGGTTGATGATAACACCAACCAGCCCAAGGTATTAATACAGCCGTGTTAAACACTTGGCATTGCTTCTTTCTACGACCAGCTTGTGTCCTTGATTTTGTTTCGCTCAGTTGTTTACATCCAGGCTCCTGTTTTTCTTCTCAAGCCCAACACTGACCAATGTACTGACCAGGGCATTTTTCTCCATCTTTTCCAGTTGATAACTGTCCGTCTGGAGGAGACCAACCCGAAATCAAGTACTTGCCGATAGATGAAGACACACTGGATGGCATCACTGAACTGCGCGTACAATTCCAGTCTGTCAGTGACGATGACGCAACAACATTTGAGTTACATGTTCTGGGTTGCATCAAAGGTAGACCTTTAGAAATGTTCTTTTATTGTCTAAAACTCGAAAGATATATTCAGAACACTTTGTCCTGTTATTCGGCACCAACATCCGAATGTCACCGTTCAGGCGATCTCGATCTAAATAACCACCAAAAGATGTAATTTTGTTTCCTCGCAGACTATTCTGTCAAAGACTTTATGCTTTAAATACACATTTCTCAACATTATTACCATTTTGCATAGAATACACCACTCAGCCGACGACAAGAACCACCAGTGTCACCACCACTCTGATAACCACGACTCCTCCCTCATCAACAACCCAAGGTAAAGCAGGCCCAGTCATTGAAGATTAAATTGCCAACTCTTTTGCATCGACATCTCCATAGGTTTTGCTTGTGTTGGAAATGGGTTCTGTCTGTGCCTGGCGTTTGTTTGCAGTTTATATCCCACTTGACCCAAATCGTTGGCTGTGTCTTGACGGAAGCCCTGTTTTCTCCCTGCAGGGTACTGTCTGGAATCCATGGATAGCGAGTCTGGACTTTTGTCGGATGTCAGAGGTAGAGGTTCAGTGTTGCCGGACAAAACCAAAGGTGACATCCAACTGACAGACCTTCCCATCACTCCGGAAGCAGAAGAGCCTTCCAGTCTAGACAGTGATTTCAATGGACGTGTCATTGCCAGAGCCATCAGGTTCAGGCTGCAATCCACAATATCCTCCACCACTCCGACAGGTGCTGGAGAAGAAATTACGCCTCTTGAAATCACTCTGACTTTGCTTGTTAAGAAGCCAGGAGATAGCGACTTCACGCCCGTTTTGGAAGGGACACTACTCAAAAGAAGGTAAGAAAGCCCCCAAATCAACAGAATCGGGTTACACTCACTTTGCCCACTTTGCTTTCCCAGTTGTCCAGTATCTCATTTCTAAATGACTAAATTCTAAGCATGTTTGGTCCTCTTCATTGCACAGATTTTCAGAGTCACCCTTGACAGCGACTTGCCTGAGAGACTGCTGCTCCCGAGCGATGACACAGCTCTGAAGGGCATTGAGCAGTTGCGTATTGAGTTCCAAACTGTGACCGGTGGTGAATCAGCAAGACTGCAAGTGGAGGTTCTGGGATGTGCAGAAGGTAGGCTGCCCTAAAGGTTATTTTCATGTGTTTGTTTTGCTTGTTGGCTTTTTTTATATGTTATTTACGGTTTCATCAAGTACATGTTTGTCTGAAGTTGAACCTTGCAAGTTGCACCGGAAAAAAACAGTTTGATGATATGACCTCGGGCCAAAGGTCTCACTACTTGCAAAATGCAAGGTATCTTTTTCATCGGCTCATCCAAGTACATATTTGTGTTTGCATTCTTTAGAATACACAACAACTGAAATGACCACTAAAGTCACCACTGTCACAACACCGACAACAACTGTCAGCGAAGAAACAACAAGCTCCCGAACCACGACGTCACAAATGTCAACTACTCCAGGTGAATAGTGTGGACGTGAACTTTTTACTAAAATTATCACCCTCGGACATTTCCATACCACCTCTCATCAAGCTTTTTCCACCCGAAATTACGCATGTCAGTGCTTTCTTTTCTGCATTCGTTTCTGGATTTACCAACCGGTTTCTATCTCAATGCAGGTTACTGTCTAGAGCCCATGGATGGGGAAAAGGGACTTGAACCTGAAGTTAAGGCGGCTGGAGATCTCACAATTGATAGTCAGACCTCCTACTTGACAATCACCCAGTTGCCAATTGACCCAAGCTCAAGTGATATCCCCAGCGTAGAGCTCCTCTTCCGTCAACCCATCAAGGTCACAGCAGTAGTCTTAGCCTCGCGTTCTCCTCAAGCAACAAGTGCACCCACGGGTCAGCCAGCAGCAAGCACAACCACATCCAGGACTGCTGCAGGGGAGAGGCTGACTGAGGTCACCCTCACTCTGTCCACCAAGAAGCCCGACGATGATGAATTCACTACACTGGTTGATGATAACACCAACCAGCCCAAGGTATTAATACAGCCGTGTTAAACACTTGGCATTGCTTCTTTCTACGACCAGCTTGTGTCCTTGATTTTGTTTCGCTCAGTTGTTTACATCCAGGCTCCTGTTTTTCTTCTCAAGCCCAACACTGACCAATGTACTGACCAGGGCATTTTTCTCCCATCTTTTCCAGTTGATAACTGTCCGTCTGGAAGGAGACCAACCCGAAATCAAGTACTTGCCGATAGATGAAGACACACTGGATGGCATCACTGAACTGCGCGTACAATTCCAGTCTGTCAGTGACGATGACGCAACAACATTTGAGTTACATGTTCTGGGTTGCATCAAAGGTAGACCTTTAGAAATGTTCTTTTATGTCTAAAACTCGAAAGATATCTTCAGAACACTTTGTCCTGTTATTCGGCACCAACATCCGAATGTCACCGTTCAGGCGATCTAAATAAACCACCAAAAGATGTAATTTTGTTTCCTCGCAGACTATTCTGTCAAAGACTTTATGCTTTAAATACACATTTCTCAACATTATTACCATTTTGCATAGAATACACCACTCAGCCGACGACAAGAACCACCAGTGTCACCACCACTCTGATAACCACGACTCCTCCCTCATCAACAACCCAAGGTAAAGCAGGCCCAGTCATTGAAGATTAAATTGCCAACTCTTTTGCATCGACATCTCCATAGGTTTTGCTTGTGTTGGAAATGGGTTCTGTCTGGTGCCTGGAAACGTTTGCAGTTTATATCCCACTTGACCCAAATCGTTGGCTGTGTCTTGACGGAAGCCCTGTTTTCTCCCTGCAGGGTACTGTCTGGAATCCATGGATAGCGAGTCTGGACTTTTGTCGGATGTCAGAGGTAGAGGTTCAGTGTTGCCGGACAAAACCAAAGGTGACATCCAACTGACAGACCTTCCCATCACTCCGGAAGCAGAAGAGCCTTCCAGTCTAGACAGTGATTTCAATGGACGTGTCATTGCCAGAGCCATCAGGTTCAGGCTGCAATCCACAATATCCTCCACCACTCCGACAGGTGCTGGAGAAGAAATTACGCCTCTTGAAATCACTCTGACTTTGCTTGTTAAGAAGCCAGGAGATAGCGACTTCACGCCCGTTTTGGAAGGGGACACTACTCAAAAGAAGGTAAGAAAGCCCCCAAATCAACAGAATCGGGTTACACTCACTTTGCCCACTTTGCTTTCCCAGTTGTCCAGTATCTCATTTCTAAATGACTAAATTCTAAGCATGTTTGGTCCTCTTCATTGCACAGATTTTCAGAGTCACCCTTGACAGCGACTTGCCTGAGAGACTGCTGCTCCCGAGCGATGACACAGCTCTGAAGGGCATTGAGCAGTTGCGTATTGAGTTCCAAACTGTGACCGGTGGTGAATCAGCAAGACTGCAAGTGGAGGTTCTGGGATGTGCAGAAGGTAGGCTGCCCTAAAGGTTATTTTCATGTGTTTGTTTTGCTTGTTGGCTTTTTTATATGTTATTTACGGTTTCATCAAGTACATTTTGTCTGAAGTTGAACCTTGCAAGTTGCACGGAAAAAAACAGTTTGATGATATGACCTCGGGCCAAAGGTCTCACTACTTGCAAAATGCAAGGTATCTTTTTCATCGGCTCATCCAAGTACATATTTGTGTTTGCATTCTTTAGAATACACAACAACTGAAATGACCACTAAAGTCACCACTGTCACAACACCGACAACAACTGTCAGCGAAGAAACAACAAGCTCCCGAACCACGACGTCACAAATGTCAACTACTCCAGGTGAATAGTGTGGACGTGAACTTTTTACTAAAATTATCACCCTCGGACATTTCCATACCACCTCTCATCAAGCTTTTTCCACCCGAAATTACGCATGTCAGTGCTTTCTTTTCTGCATTTACCAACCGTTTCTGGATATTCTCAATGCAGGTTACTGTCTAGAGCCCATGGATGGGGAAAAGGGACTTGAACCTGAAGTTAAGGCGGCTGGAGATCTCACAATTGATAGTCAGACCTCCTACTTGACAATCACCCAGTTGCCAATTGACCCAAGCTCAAGTGATATCCCCAGCGTAGAGCTCCTCTTCCGTCAACCCATCAAGGTCACAGCAGTAGTCTTAGCCTCGCGTTCTCCTCAAGCAACAAGTGCACCCACGGGTCAGCCAGCAGCAAGCACAACCACATCCAGGACTGCTGCAGGGGAGAGGCTGACTGAGGTCACCCTCACTCTGTCCACCAAGAAGCCCGACGATGATGAATTCACTACACTGGTTGATGATAACACCAACCAGCCCAAGGTATTAATACAGCCGTGTTAAACACTTGGCATTGCTTCTTTCTACGACCAGCTTGTGTCCTTGATTTTGTTTCGCTCAGTTGTTTACATCCAGGCTCCTGTTTTTCTTCTCAAGCCCAACACTGACCAATGTACTGACCAGGGCATTTTTCTCCCATCTTTTCCAGTTGATAACTGTCCGTCTGGAAGGAGACCAACCCGAAATCAAGTACTTGCCGATAGATGAAGACACACTGGATGGCATCACTGAACTGCGCGTACAATTCCAGTCTGTCAGTGACGATGACGCAACAACATTGAGTTACATGTTCTGGGTTGCATCAAAGGTAGACCTTTAGAAATGTTCTTTTATTGTCTAAAACTCGAAAGATATCTTCAGAACACTTTGTCCTGTTATTCGGCACCAACATCCGAATGTCACCGTTCAGGCGATCTAAATAAACCACCAAAAGATGTAATTTTGTTTCCTCGCAGACTATTCTGTCAAAGACTTTATGCTTTAAATACACATTTCTCAACATTATTACCATTTTGCATAGAATACACCACTCAGCCGACGACAAGAACCACCAGTGTCACCACCACTCTGATAACCACGACTCCTCCCTCATCAACAACCAAGGTAAAGCAGGCCCAGTCATTGAAGATTAAATTGCCAACTCTTTTGCATCGACATCTCCATAGGTTTTGCTTGTGTTGGAAATGGGTTCTGTCTGGTGCCTGGAAACGTTTGCAGTTTATATCCCACTTGACCCAAATCGTTGGCTGTGTCTTGACGGAAGCCCTGTTTTCTCCCTGCAGGGTACTGTCTGGAATCCATGGATAGCGAGTCTGGACTTTTGTCGGATGTCAGAGGTAGAGGTTCAGTGTTGCCGGACAAAACCAAAGGTGACATCCAACTGACAGACCTTCCCATCACTCCGGAAGCAGAAGAGCCTTCCAGTCTAGACAGTGATTTCAATGGACGTGTCATTGCCAGAGCCATCAGGTTCAGGCTGCAATCCACAATATCCTCCACCACTCCGACAGGTGCTGGAGAAGAAATTACGCCTCTTGAAATCACTCTGACTTTGCTTGTTAAGAAGCCAGGAGATAGCGACTTCACGCCCGTTTTGGAAGGGGACACTACTCAAAAGAAGGTAAGAAAGCCCCCAAATCAACAGAATCGGGTTACACTCACCTTGCCCACTTTGCTTTCCCAGTTGTCCAGTATCTCATTTCTAAATGACTAAATTCTAAGCATGTTTGGTCCTCTTCATTGCACAGATTTTCAGAGTCACCCTTGACAGCGACTTGCCTGAGAGACTGCTGCTCCCGAGCGATGACACAGCTCTGAAGGGCATTGAGCAGTTGCGTATTGAGTTCCAAACTGTGACCGGTGGTGAATCAGCAAGACTGCAAGTGGAGGTTCTGGGATGTGCAGAAGGTAGGCTGCCCCTAAAGGTTATTTTCATGTGTTTGTTTTGCTTGTTGGCTTTTTTATATGTTATTTACGGTTTCATCAAGTACATTTTGTCTGAAGTTGAACCTTGCAAGTTGCACGGAAAAAAAACAGTTTGATGATATGACCTCGGGCCAAAGGTCTCACTACTTGCAAAATGCAAGTATCTTTTTCATCGCTCATCCAAGTACATATTTGTGTTTGCATTCTTTAGAATACACAAACTGAAATGACCACTAAAGTCACCACTGTCACAACACCGACAACAACTGTCAGCGAAGAAACAACAAGCTCCCGAACCACGACGTCACAAATGTCAACTACTCCAGGTGAATAGTGTGGACGTGAACTTTTTTACTAAAATTATCACTCTCGGACATTTCCATACCACCTCTCATCAAGCTTTTTCCACCCGAAATTACGCATGTCAGTGCTTTCTTTTCTGCATTTACCAACCGTTTCTGGATATTCTCAATGCAGGTTACTGTCTAGAGCCCATGGATGGGGAAAAGGGACTTGAACCTGAAGTTAAGGCGGCTGGAGATCTCACAATTGATAGTCAGACCTCCTACTTGACAATCACCCAGTTGCCAATTGACCCAAGCTCAAGTGATATCCCCAGCGTAGAGCTCCTCTTCCGTCAACCCATCAAGGTCACAGCAGTAGTCTAGTGCGTTAGCCTCGCGTTCTCCTCAAGCAACAAGTGCACCCAGGGTCAGCCAGCAGCAAGCACAACCACATCCAGGACTGCTGCAGGGGAGAGGCTGACTGAGGTCACCCTCACTCTGTCCACCAAGAAGCCCGACGATGATGAATTCACTACACTGGTTGATGATAACACCAACCAGCCCAAGGTATTAATACAGCCGTGTTAAACACTTGGCATTGCTTCTTTCTACGACCAGCTTGTGTCCTTGATTTTGTTTCGCTCAGTTGTTTACATCCAGGCTCCTGTTTTTCTTCTCAAGCCCAACACTGACCAATGTACTGACCAGGGCATTTTTCTCCCATCTTTTCCAGTTGATAACTGTCCGTCTGGAAGGAGACCAACCCGAAATCAAGTACTTGCCGATAGATGAAGACACACTGGATGGCATCACTGAACTGCGCGTACAATTCCAGTCTGTCAGTGACGATGACGCAACAACATTTGAGTTACATGTTCTGGGTTGCATCAAAGGTAGACCTTTAGAAATGTTCTTTTATTGTCTAAAACTCGAAAGATATATTCAGAACACTTTGTCCTGTTATTCGGCACCAACATCCGAATGTCACCCGTTCAGGCGATCTAAATAAACCACCAAAAGATGTAATTTTGTTTCCTCGCAGACTATTCTGTCAAAGACTTTATGCTTTAAATACACATTT
>NW_024037075.1:7763660-7814898 GCF_015706575.1 Patiria miniata
TCCAAGAGTGTGGCTTCCGGTCCCCTGCCTTAGCTTTCGAGGCCGGATATTTTCCGGACTTCTTTCATCATGGGTACCCATACCAATGCAACACGTAGGCCGTACCTGAGCAGGCCTATGCAAGAATCTTCCCCCCCCCCCTAAAAAAAAATAAAACAGTTTCGTCTACAGTGGGGGATTGAGGTTGCATGGAGGTTTACCAGATGCCATTCAGAAACAATACAAGAGGGTACTGCTTGCTTACTTCATCGTTCTCAAAATACTATAAATGCTATATAGGCATTTTCATTTCTTGGATTTGGTTCTGATAAGATTTCCGATGTTCAGTGTTTTTAGTTCGAGGTGTTCTTTCCCCTAAGAGTAATATTAGCTCTGCTTAAATTTGACAACGACCAAAGAATACAAATATCACGTCAATGGGAGCAAGAGAGACCTTTCTCGATAAATTACATTTTTGTGAGAAAGCCAAGAAAGCCAAAATGTTGAAGAAAGCCAAAAAGCCCGCGCCGAAGAAGTCACCCAAGAAAGCTGACAAGAAAACTCCATCCAAGTCAACTAAATCATCTGCCAAGAAATCCTCCACCAAGCCAGCCAAGCCAGCCAAGAAGCCAGCCAGCAAGAGCACATCGAGCAAGCAGAAGAAAGTGTCGGCCAAGCCTTCGAAGAAATGAATCATCGAATCAACAAACTAAAACCAAAACGGCTCTTTTCAGAGCCACAACATTTTTTACAAAAGAGATAGTCCTTTCCTGCACTTTGAAATTTTTATGTATTTTTTTTTTGTCATGATTACAATTTTCAAGTGTTCCTTTTTTAATTGTTTCGTATTAAGCCCCCTCCTCACCAAAAATGAATATTTAAATAAAACCCAGAGAGAGATAGAGAGAACCCCCCCCCCCCCCCACACCTCCGCCAACAAAAAAAAACAAAACAAAAAAGCGTAGTAAGCGGGTAAAAAGAGTGGTTGCAGAATCATGGTGGGTGGGCATAACGTGAAAGTGAATTCAACAACTTCAGATCAACAATTCACCTTAATAATATAACCAATAATTTGTCCATGGTAGGGCTGAATGTTTTGAATCAGCGCGGAAAGAAACCGAGGCAAGCAGCATCGGCCGCCGTAAGAGTGTTGAGGGCGCTATAACGGTCAACTATCGTTGACAGTCCTATTTCGGCAAAGTTCGTGTAGTATTTAACGATTAATTTACATTTTTGTGAGGGCCTGTCGTCGGTAGAAAGAGAGAATCACCCACAATAAGATGGCCCCGCTTCAAACTCTTGAAATATCGCTGAAGGAAACAAAGTGAAATCAGCTAAACCGATAAAATACAAAATTACCGGTCAGCGGCGAAGTGCCCACACGTCATAAACGCCCATTTATATCATATGGCTTTTACTAATCACGTACAATTTTATATCAGTGGAAAGATCAAATCACGTAGTAGCCGCTTGGATCAGTTTCAAACTCTAGAAATACCCCTGCAATAAATAAGGAATCAAAACACTTGGAATGTCAAACACAAAATAAGAGAAATGCCGAGAAACGGGCCACCGCTCCTCGGCTGGTTGGGCTTGCATGATCATGAATGGGCATTGTTGTGCGTCCGCGCCGCGACCGCAGCGTATCGTTAAAAGGCGGCCAAAATTTTCTGTGAGGCAATTACTCGTCTTCCAGTTTCAGCATCTGCTCGATTGTTCAACAGCAAATCTCGTGACAAAATCATGTCTACCTCTGCTGCAGCAACCAAATCTCCGTCCCTTCTCAAGTTGGTGAAGGAAGCCATTGCCACTCTAGGGGGCAAAGGCGGCGCCTCTTCTCAAGCCATCAAGAAGTACCTCCAGGAAAACTGTGGGGTAGACGTCGAAAAGAAGGCCAAAAGCATCCGCAATGCTCTCAACTCTGGTGTAGAGAAGGGTGAACTTATCCGCACCAAGGGTAAGGGAGCCGCCGGTACGTTCAAGATTGACAGCACCAAGGAGAAAGCTACCGCCAAGGCTAAGGCAGCTAAGGAGAAGGAGAGAATCAAGGCCAAGAAGGAACGGGAAATGAAAGCCGAGAAAGCCAAGAAAGCAAAGATTGCAGACAAAGCCAAGAAAGCCAAAATGGTGAAGAAAGCCAAAAAGCCCGCGCCGAAGAAGTCACCCAAGAAAGCTGCCAAGAAAACTCCTTCCAAGTCAACTAAATCATCTGCCAAGAAATCCTCCACCAAGCCAGCCAAGCCAGCCAAGAAGCCAGCCAGCAAGAGCACATCGAGCAAGCAGAAGAAAGTGTCGGCCAAGCCTTCGAAGAAATGAATCATCGAATCAACAAACTAAAACCAAACGGCTCTTTTCAGAGCCACAACATTTTTACAAAAGAGATAGTCCTTTCCTGCACTTTGAAATTTTTATGAATTTTTTATTTGTCATGATTACAATTTTCAAGTGTTCCTTTTTTAAATGTTTCGTATTAAGCCCCCTCCTCAACAAAAAATAAATATTTAAATCAAACCCAGAGAGAGATAGAGAGAACCCACCCCCCGCCAACAAAAAAACAAAAATAAAAAAAAGCGTAGTAAGCGGGTAAAAAGAGTGGTTGCAGAATCATGGTGGGTGGGCATAACGTGAAAGTGAATTCAACAACTTCAGATCAACAATTCACCTTAATAATATAAACCAATAATTTGTCCATGGTAGGGCTGAATGTTTTGAATCAGCGCGGAAAGAAACCGAGGCAAGCAGCATCGGCCGCCGTAAGAGTGTTGAGGGGCGCTATAACGGTCAACTATCGTTGACAGTCCTATTTCGGCAAAGTTCGTGTAGTATTTAACGATTAATTTACATTTTTGTGAGGGCCTGTCGTCGGTAGAAAGAGAGAATCACCCACAATAAGATGGCCCCGCTTCAAACTCTTGAAATATCGCTGAAGGAAACAAAGTGAAATCAGCTAAACCGATAAAATACAAAATTACCGGTCAGCGGCGAAGTGCCCACACGTCATAAACGCCCATTTATATCATATGGCTTTTACTAATCACGTACAATTTTATATCAGTGGAAAGATCAAATCACGTAGTAGCCGCTTGGATCAGTTTCAAACTCTAGAAATACCCCTGCAATAAATAAGGAATCAAAACACTTGGAATGTCAAACACAAAATAAGAGGAAATGCCGAGAAACGGGCCACCGCTCCTCGGCTGGTTGGGCTTGCATGATCATGAATGGGCATTGTTGTGCGTCCGCGCCGCGACCGCAGCGTATCGTTAAAAGGCGGCCAAAATTTTCTGTGAGGCAATTACTCGTCTTCCAGTTTCAGCATCTGCTCGATTGTTCAACAGCAAATCTCGTGACAAAATCATGTCTACCTCTGCTGCAGCAACCAAATCTCCGTCCCTTCTCAAGTTGGTGAAGGAAGCCATTGCCACTCTAGGGGCAAAGGCGGCGCCTCTTCTCAAGCCATCAAGAAGTACCTCCAGGAAAACTGTGGGGTAGACGTCGAAAAGAAGGCCAAAAGCATCCGCAATGCTCTCAACTCTGGTGTAGAGAAGGGTGAACTTATCCGCACCAAGGGTAAGGGAGCCGCCGGTACGTTCAAGATTGACAGCACCAAGGAGAAAGCTACCGCCAAGGCTAAGGCAGCTAAGGAGAAGGAGAGAATCAAGGCCAAGAAGGAACGGGAAATGAAAGCCGAGAAAGCCAAGAAAGCAAAGATTGCAGACAAAGCCAAGAAAGCCAAAATGGTGAAGAAAGCCAAAAAGCCCGCGCCGAAGAAGTCACCCAAGAAAGCTGCCAGAAAACTCCTTCCAAGTCAACTAAATCATCTGCCAAGAAATCCTCCACCAAGCCAGCCAAGCCAGCCAAGAAGCCAGCCAGCAAGAGCACATCGAGCAAGCAGAAGAAAGTGTCGGCCAAGCCTTCGAAGAAATGAATCATCGAATCAACAAACTAAAACCAAAACGGCTCTTTTCAGAGCCACAACATTTTTACAAAAGAGATAGTCCTTTCCTGCACTTTGAAATTTTTATGAATTTTTATTTGTCATGATTACAATTTTCAAGTGTTCCTTTTTTAAATGTTTCGTATTAAGCCCCCTCCTCAACAAAAATAAATATTTAAATCAAACCCAGAGAGAGATAGAGAGAACCCCCCCCCCCGCCAACAAAAAAACAAAAATAAAAAAAGCGTAGTAAGCGGGTAAAAAGAGTGGTTGCAGAATCATGGTGGGTGGGCATAACGTGAAAGTGAATTCAACAACTTCAGATCAACAATTCACCTTAATAATATAAACCAATAATTTGTCCATGGTAGGGCTGAATGTTTTGAATCAGCGCGGAAAGAAACCGAGGCAAGCAGCATCGGCCGCCGTAAGAGTGTTGAGGGCGCTATAACGGTCAACTATCGTTGACAGTCCTATTTCGGCAAAGTTCGTGTAGTATTTAACGATTAATTTACATTTTTGTGAGGGCCTGTCGTCGGTAGAAAGAGAGAATCACCCACAATAAGATGGCCCGCTTCAAACTCTAGAAATATCGCTGAAGGAAACAAAGTGAAATCAGCTAAACCGATAAAATACAAAATTACCGGTCAGCGGCGAAGTGCCCACACGTCATAAACGCCCATTTATATCATATGGCTTTTACTAATCACGTACAATTGTATATCAGTGGAAAGATCAAATCACGTAGTAGCCGCTTGGATCAGTTTCAAACTCTAGAAATACCCCTGCAATAAATAAGGAATCAAAACACTTGGAATGTCAAACACAAAATAAGAGGAAATGCCGAGAAACGGGCCACCGCTTCTCGGCTGGTTGGGCTTGCATGATCATGAATGGGCATTGTTGTGCGTCCGCGCCGCGACCGCAGCGTATCGTTAAAAAGCGGCCAAAATTTTCTGTGAGGCCATTACTCGTCTTCCAGTTTCAGCATCTGCTCGATTGTTCAACAGCAAATCTCGTGACAAAATCATGTCTACCTCTGCTGCAGCAACCAAATCTCCGTCCCTTCTCAAGTTGGTGAAGGAAGCCATTGCCACTCTAGGGGGCAAAGGCGGCGCCTCTTCTCAAGCCATCAAGAAGTACCTCCAGGAAAACTGTGGGGTACGTAGACGTCGAAAAGAAGGCCAAAAGCATCCGCAATGCTCTCAACTCTGGTGTAGAGAAGGGTGAACTTATCCGCACCAAGGGTAAGGGAGCCGCCGGTACGTTCAAGATTGACAGCACCAAGGAGAAAGCTGCCTCCAAGGCTAAGGCAGCTAAGGAGAAGGAGAGAATCAAGGCCAAGAAGGAACGGGAAATGAAAGCCGAGAAAGCCAAGAAAGCAAAGATTGCAGACAAAGCCAAGAAAGCCAAAATGGTGAAGAAAGCCAAAAGCCCGCGCCGAAGAAGTCACCCAAGAAAGCTGCCAAGAAAACTCCTTCCAAGTCAACTAAATCATCTGCCAAGAAATCCTCCACCAAGCCAGCCAAGCCAGCCAAGAAGCCAGCCAGCAAGAGCACATCGAGCAAGCAGAAGAAAGTGTCGGCCAAGCCTTCGAAGAAATGAATCATCGAATCAACAAACTAAAACCAAAACGGCTCTTTTCAGAGCCACAACATTTTTACAAAAGAGATAGTCCTTTCCTGCACTTTGAAATTTTTATGTATTTTTTTTTGTCATGATTACAATTTTCAAGTGTTCCTTTTTTAATTGTTTCGTATTAAGCCCCCTCCTCACCAAAAAATGAATATTTAAATAAAACCCAGAGAGAGATAGAGAGAACCCCCCCCCCCACCTCCGCCAACAAAAAAACAAAACAAAAAAAGCGTAGTAAGCGGGTAAAAAGAGTGGTTGCAGAATCATGGTGGGTGGGCATAACGTGAAAGTGAATTCAACAACTTCAGATCAACAATTCACCTTAATAATATAAACCAATAATTTGTCCATGGTAGGGCTGAATGTTTTGAATCAGCGCGGAAAGAAACCGAGGCAAGCAGCATCGGCCGCCGTAAGAGTGTTGAGGGCGCTATAACGGTCAACTATCGTTGACAGTCCTATTTCGGCAAAGTTCGTGTAGTATTTAACGATTAATTTACATTTTTGTGAGGGCCTGTCGTCGGTAGAAAGAGAGAATCACCCACAATAAGATGGCCCCGCTTCAAACTCTAGAAATATCGCTGAAGGAAACAAAAGTGAAATCAGCTAAACCGATAAAATACAAAATTACCGGTCAGCGGCGAAGTGCCCACACGTCATAAACGCCCATTTATATCATATGGCTTTTACTAATCACGTACAATTGTATATCAGTGGAAAGATCAAATCACGTAGTAGCCGCTTGGATCAGTTTCAAACTCTAGAAATACCCCTGCAATAAATAAGGAATCAAAACACTTGGAATGTCAAACACAAAATAAGAGGAAATGCCGAGAAACGGGCCACCGCTTCTCGGCTGGTTGGGCTTGCATGATCATGAATGGGCATTGTTGTGCGTCCGCGCCGCGACCGCAGCGTATCGTTAAAAAGCGGCCAAAATTTTTTTCTGTGAGGCCATTACTCGTCTTCCAGTTTCAGCATCTGCTCGATTGTTCAACAGCAAATCTCGTGACAAAATCATGTCTACCTCTGCTGCAGCAACCAAATCTCCGTCCCTTCTCAAGTTGGTGAAGGAAGCCATTGCCACTCTAGGGGGCAAAGGCGGCGCCTCTTCTCAAGCCATCAAGAAGTACCTCCAGGAAAACTGTGGGGTAGACGTCGAAAAGAAGGCCAAAAGCATCCGCAATGCTCTCAACTCTGGTGTAGAGAAGGGTGAACTTATCCGCACCAAGGGTAAGGGAGCCGCCGGTACGTTCAAGATTGACAGCACCAAGGAGAAAGCTACCGCCAAGGCTAAGGCAGCTAAGGAGAAGGAGAGAATCAAGGCCAAGAAGGAACGGGAAATGAAAGCCGAGAAAGCCAAGAAAGCAAAGATTGCAGACAAAGCCAAGAAAGCCAAAATGGTGAAGAAAGCCAAAAAGCCCGCGCCGAAGAAGTCACCCAAGAAAGCTGCCAAGAAAACTCCTTCCAAGTCAACTAAATCATCTGCCAAGAAATCCTCCACCAAGCCAGCCAAGCCAGCCAAGAAGCCAGCCAGCAAGAGCACATCGAGCAAGCAGAAGAAAGTGTCGGCCAAGCCTTCGAAGAAATGAATCATCGAATCAACAAACTAAAACCAAAACGGCTCTTTTCAGAGCCACAACATTTTTACAAAAGAGATAGTCCTTTCCTGCACTTTGAAATTTTTATGAATTTTTTATTTGTCATGATTACAATTTTCAAGTGTTCCTTTTTTAAATGTTTCGTATTAAGCCCCCTCCTCAACAAAAAATAAATATTTAAATCAAACCCAGAGAGAGATAGGGAGAACCCCCCCCCCCACCCCCCGCCAACAAAAAAAAAAAAAAAAAGCAAAGATTGCAGACAAAACCAAGAAAGCCAAAATGGTGAAGAAAGCCAAAAAGCCCGCGCCGAAGAAGTCACCCAAGAAAGCTGCCAAGAAACTCCTTCCAAGTCAACTAAATCATCTGCCAAGAAATCCTCCACCAAGCCAGCCAAGCCAGCCAAGAAGCCAGCCAGCAAGAGCACATCGAGCAAGCAGAAGAAAGTGTCGGCCAAGCCTTCGAAGAAATGAATCATCGAATCAACAAACTAAAACCAAAACGGCTCTTTTCAGAGCCACAACATTTTTACAAAAGAGATAGTCCTTTCCTGCACTTTGAAATTTTTATGAATTTTTTATTTGTCATGATTACAATTTTCAAGTGTTCCTTTTTTAAATGTTTCGTATTAAGCCCCCTCCTCAACAAAAAATAAATATTTAAATCAAACCCAGAGAGAGATAGAGAGAACCCCCCCCCCCCCACCCCCGCCAACAAAAAAAACAAAAAAAAAAAAAAGCGTAGTAAGCGGGTAAAAGGGGGGGTTGCAGAATCATGGTGGGTGGGCATAACGTGAAAGTGAATTCAACAACTTCAGATCAACAATTCACCTTAATAATATATAACCAATAATTTGTCCATGGTAGGGCTGAATGTTTTGAATCAGCGCGGAAAGAAACCGAGGCAAGCAGCATCGGCCGCCGTAAGAGTGTTGAGGGCGCTATAACGGTCAACTATCGTTGACAGTCCTATTTCGGCAAAGTTCGTGTAGTATTTAACGATTAATTTACATTTTTGTGAGGGCCTGTCGTCGGTAGAAAGAGAGAATCACCCACAATAAGATGGCCCCGCTTCAAACTCTAGAAATATCGCTGAAGGAAACAAAAGTGAAATCAGCTAAACCGATAAAATACAAAATTACCGGTCAGCGGCGAAGTGCCCACACGTCATAAACGCCCATTTATATCATATGGCTTTTACTAATCACGTACAATTGTATATCAGTGGAAAGATCAAATCACGTAGTAGCCGCTTGGATCAGTTTCAAACTCTAGAAATACCCCTGCAATAAATAAGGAATCAAAACACTTGGAATGTCAAACACAAAATAAGAGGAAATGCCGAGAAACGGGCCACTACGAAAGCCCTGTAGTGCCATCAAGTATATATTTGGCCAAGTTCGTTTTTATGAGTTATATATTTCGCAATGTTCGTTTTTATGAGTTATATATTTCGCAAGGTTCGTTTTTATGAGTTATATATTTCGCCAAGTTCGTTTTTATGAGTTATATATTTCGCCAAGTTCGTTTTTATGAGTTATATATTTCGCAAGGTTCGTTTTTATGAGTTATATATTTGGCCAAGTTCGTTTTTATGAGTTATATATTTGGCCAAGTTCGTTTCTATGAGTTATATATTTCGCAAGGTTCGTTTTTATGAGTTATATATTTCGCCAAGTTCGTTTTTATGAGTTATATATTTCGCAAGGTTCGTTTTTATGAGTTATATATTTCGCCAAGTTCGTTTTTATGAGTTATATATTTCGCCAAGTTCGTTTTTATGAGTTATATATTTCGCAAGGTTCGTTTTTATGAGTTATATATTTGGCAAGGTTCGTTTTTATGAGTTATATATTTCGCCAAGTTCGTTTTTATGAGTTATATATTTCGCAAGGTTCGTTTTTATGAGTTATATATTTGGCCAAGTTCGTTTTTATGAGTTATATATTTGGCCAAGTTTGTTTTTATGAGTTATATATTTCGCAAGGTTCGTTTTTATGAGTTATATATTTCGCCAAGTTCGTTTTTATGAGTTATATATTTCGCAAGGTTCGTTTTTATGAGTTACATATTTGGCCAAGTTCGTTTTTATGAGTTATATATTGTCCAAGTTCGTTTTTATGAGATATATTTTACGGAATTACGGAGTTTTATGAAGTTACGGAGCCCCTAAAGGGACATCCAAAATTATTTTTTTTATCCCGTGCGCACGACATAATATCTCGTGCGCACGAGATAATTATCACTGGCGCACGACATATATCACGTGCGCACGACATAATATCTCGTGCACACGAGATAACTATCCCGTGCGCACGACATATATCTCGTGCGCACGACATATATCTCGTGCGCACGACATATATCTCGTGCGCACGAGATAATTATAAGCATTAACGGAGCTTGCGCATGTCGTGAGCACGAGATAATTGTCGTGCGCACGAGATAGTATGTCGTGCGCACGAGATAAAAACATAATTTTGGATGTTCCTTCAGGGGCTCCGTACCAGACACGCTGCTTTCGTTACAAAAAAACTCGTCCGCTGCACGTGCAGCAAGCTCCGTTAATACTTATAATTATCTCGTGCGCACGAGATATATGTCGTGCGCACGTGATAATTATCTCGTGCGCACGAGATATTATGTCGTGCGCACGAGATAGTATGTCGTGCGCACGTCATATATGTCGTGCGCCTGTGATAATTATCTCGTGCGCACGAGATATTATGTCGTGCGCACGAGATAAGAAAATAATTTTGGATGTCCCTTTAGGGGCTCCGTAACTTCATAAAACTCCGTAACTCCGTAAAATATATCTCATAAAAACGAACTTCGACAAAATGTATCTCATAAAAACGAACTTCGAGAAAATGTAACTCATAAAAACGAACTTCGAGAAAATGTAACTCATAAAAACGAACTTCGAGAAAATGTATCTCATAAAAACGAACTTCGACAAAATGTATCTCATAAAAACGAACTTGGCGAAATATATAACTCATAAAAACGAACTTGGCGAAATATATAACTCATAAAAACGAACTTGGCGAAATATATAACTCATAAAAACGAACTTGGCGAAATATATAACTCATAAAAACGAACTTGGCCAAATATAACTCATAAAAACGAACTTAGCGAAATATATACTTGATGGCACTACAGGGCTTTCGTAGGCCACCGCTTCTCGGCTGGTTGGGCTTGCATGATCATGAATGGGCATTGTTGTGCGTCCGCGCCGCGACCGCAGCGTATCGTTAAAAAGCGGCCAAAATTTTCTGTGAGGCAATTACTCGTCTTCCAGTTTCAGCATCTGCTCGATTGTTCAACAGCAAATCTCGTGACAAAATCATGTCTACCTCTGCTGCAGCAACCAAATCTCCGTCCCTTCTCAAGTTGGTGAAGGAAGCCATTGCCACTCTAGGGGGCAAAGGCGGCGCCTCTTCTCAAGCCATCAAGAAGTACCTCCAGGAAAACTGTGGGGTAGACGTCGAAAAGAAGGCCAAAAGCATCCGCAATGCTCTCAACTCTGGTGTAGAGAAGGGTGAACTTATCCGCACCAAGGGTAAGGGAGCCGCCGGTACGTTCAAGATTGACAGCACCAAGGAGAAAGCTGCCGCCAAGGCTAAGGCAGCTAAGGAGAAGGAGAGAATCAAGGCCAAGAAGGAACGGGAAATGAAAGCCGAGAAAGCCAAGAAAGCAAAGATTGCAGACAAAGCCAAGAAAGCCCAAATGGTGAAGAAAGCCAAAAAGCCCGCGCCGAAGAAGTCACCCAAGAAAGCTGCCAAGAAAACTCCTTCCAAGTCAACTAAATCATCTGCCAAGAAATCCTCCACCAAGCCAGCCAAGCCAGCCAAGAAGCCAGCCAGCAAGAGCACATCGAGCAAGCAGAAGAAAGTGTCGGCCAAGCCTTCGAAGAAATGAATCATCGAATCAACAAACTAAAACCAAAACGGCTCTTTTCAGAGCCACAACATTTTTACAAAAGAGATAGTCCTTTCCTGCACTTTGAAATTTTTATGTATTTTTTTTTTGTCATGATTACAATTTTCAAGTGTTCCTTTTTTAATTGTTTCGTATTAAGCCCCCTCCTCACCAAAAAATGAATATTTAAATAAAACCCAGAGAGAGATAGAGAGACCCCCCCCCCCACCTCCGCCAACAAAAAAAACAAAACAAAAAAAAGCGTAGTAAGCGGGTAAAAAGAGTGGTTGCAGAATCATGGTGGGTGGGCATAACGTGAAAGTGAATTCAACAACTTCAGATCAACAATTCACCTTAATAATATAAACCAATAATTTGTCCATGGTAGGGCTGAATGTTTTGAATCAGCGCGGAAAGAAACCGAGGCAAGCAGCATCGGCCGCCGTAAGAGTGTTGAGGGCGCTATAACGGTCAACTATCGTTGACAGTCCTATTTCGGCAAAGTTCGTGTAGTATTTAACGATTAATTTACATTTTTGTGAGGGCCTGTCGTCGGTAGAAAGAGAGAATCACCCACAATAAGATGGCCCCGCTTCAAACTCTAGAAATATCGCTGAAGGAAACAAAAGTGAAATCAGCTAAACCGATAAAATACAAAATTACCGGTCAGCGGCGAAGTGCCCACACGTCATAAACGCCCATTTATATCATATGGCTTTTACTAATCACGTACAATTGTATATCAGTGGAAAGATCAAATCACGTAGTAGCCGCTTGGATCAGTTTCAAACTCTAGAAATACCCCTGCAATAAATAAGGAATCAAAACACTTGGAATGTCAAACACAAAATAAGAGGAAATGCCGAGAAACGGGCCACCGCTTCTCGGCTGGTTGGGCTTGCATGATCATGAATGGGCATTGTTGTGCGTCCGCGCCGCGACCGCAGCGTATCGTTAAAAAGCGGCCAAAATTTTTTTCTGTGAGGCCATTACTCGTCTTCCAGTTTCAGCATCTGCTCGATTGTTCAACAGCAAATCTCGTGACAAAATCATGTCTACCTCTGCTGCAGCAACCAAATCTCCGTCCCTTCTCAAGTTGGTGAAGGAAGCCATTGCCACTCTAGGGGGCAAAGGCGGCGCCTCTTCTCAAGCCATCAAGAAGTACCTCCAGGAAAACTGTGGGGTAGACGTCGAAAAGAAGGCCAAAAGCATCCGCAATGCTCTCAACTCTGGTGTAGAGAAGGGTGAACTTATCCGCACCAAGGGTAAGGGAGCCGCCGGTACGTTCAAGATTGACAGCACCAAGGAGAAAGCTGCCGCCAAGGCTAAGGCAGCTAAGGAGAAGGAGAGAATCAAGGCCAAGAAGGAACGGGAAATGAAAGCCGAGAAAGCCAAGAAAGCAAAGATTGCAGACAAAGCCAAGAAAGCCAAAATGGTGAAGAAAGCCAAAAAGCCCGCGCCGAAGAAGTCACCCAAGAAAGCTGCCAAGAAAACTCCTTCCAAGTCAACTAAATCATCTGCCAAGAAATCCTCCACCAAGCCAGCCAAGCCAGCCAAGAAGCCAGCCAGCAAGAGCACATCGAGCAAGCAGAAGAAAGTGTCGGCCAAGCCTTCGAAGAAATGAATCATCGAATCAACAAACTAAAACCAAAACGGCTCTTTTCAGAGCCACAACATTTTTACAAAAGAGATAGTCCTTTCCTGCACTTTGAAATTTTTATGTATTTTTTTTTGTCATGATTACAATTTTCAAGTGTTCCTTTTTTAAATGTTTCGTATTAAGCCCCCTCCTCAACAAAAAATAAATATTTAAATCAAACCCAGAGAGAGATAGAGAGAACCCCCCCCCCCCCACCCCCCGCCAACAAAAAAAAAAAAAAAAAAGCAAAGATTGCAGACAAAGCCAAGAAAGCCAAAATGGTGAAGAAAGCCAAAAAGCCCGCGCCGAAGAAGTCACCCAAGAAAGCTGCCAAGAAAACTCCTTCCAAGTCAACTAAATCATCTGCCAAGAAATCCTCCACCAAGCCAGCCAAGAAGCCAGCCAGCAAGAGCACATCGAGCAAGCAGAAGAAAGTGTCGGCCAAGCCTTCGAAGAAATGAATCATCGAATCAACAAACTAAAACCAAAACGGCTCTTTTCAGAGCCACAACATTTTTACAAAAGAGATAGTCCTTTCCTGCACTTTGAAATTTTTATGATTTTTTATTTGTCATGATTACAATTTTCAAGTGTTCCTTTTTTAAATGTTTCGTATTAAGCCCCCTCCTCAACAAAAAATAAATATTTAAATCAAACCCAGAGAGAGATAGAGAGAACCCCCCCCCCCCCCCCGCCAACAAAAAAACAAAAAACAAAAAAAGCGTAGTAAGCGGGTAAAAGGGGGGGTTGCAGAATCATGGTGGGCGGGCATAACGTGAAAGTGAATTCAACAACTTCAGATCAACAATTCACCTTAATAATATAAACCAATAATTTGTCCATGGTAGGGCTGAATGTTTTGAATCAGCGCGGAAAGAAACCGAGGCAAGCAGCATCGGCCGCCGTAAGAGTGTTGAGGGCGCTATAACGGTCAACTATCGTTGACAGTCCTATTTCGGCAAAGTTCGTGTAGTATTTAACGATTAATTTACATTTTTGTGAGGGCCTGTCGTCGGTAGAAAGAGAGAATCACCCACAATAAGATGGCCCCGCTTCAAACTCTTGAAATATCGCTGAAGGAAACAAAGTGAAATCCGCTAAACCGATAAAATACAAAATTACCGGTCAGCGGCGAAGTGCCCACACGTCATAAACGCCGATTTATATCATATGGCTTTTACTAATCACGTACAATTTTATATCAGTGGAAAGATCAAATCACGTAGTAGCCGCTTGGATCAGTTTCAAACTCTAGAAATACCCCTGCAATAAATAAGGAATCAAAACACTTGGAATGTCAAACACAAAATAAGAGGAAATGCCGAGAAACGGGCCACCGCTCCTCGGCTGGTTGGGCTTGCATGATCATGAATGGGCATTGTTGTGCGTCCGCGCCGCGACCGCAGCGTATCGTTAAAAGGCGGCCAAAATTTTCTGTGAGGCAATTACTCGTCTTCCAGTTTCAGCATCTGCTCGATTGTTCAACAGCAAATCTCGTGACAAAATCATGTCTACCTCTGCTGCAGCAACCAAATCTCCGTCCCTTCTCAAGTTGGTGAAGGAAGCCATTGCCACTCTAGGGGGCAAAGGCGGCGCCTCTTCTCAAGCCATCAAGAAGTACCTCCAGGAAAACTGTGGGGTAGACGTCGAAAAGAAGGCCAAAAGCATCCGCAATGCTCTCAACTCTGGTGTAGAGAAGGGTGAACTTATCCGCACCAAGGGTAAGGGAGCCGCCGGTACGTTCAAGATTGACAGCACCAAGGAGAAAGCTACCGCCAAGGCTAAGGCAGCTAAGGAGAAGGAGAGAATCAAGGCCAAGAAGGAACGGGAAATGAAAGCCGAGAAAGCCAAGAAAGCAAAGATTGCAGACAAAGCCAAGAAAGCCAAAATGGTGAAGAAAGCCAAAAAGCCCGCGCCGAAGAAGTCACCCAAGAAAGCTGCCAAGAAAACTCCTTCCAAGTCAACTAAATCATCTGCCAAGAAATCCTCCACCAAGCCAGCCAAGCCAGCCAAGAAGCCAGCCAGCAAGAGCACATCGAGCAAGCAGAAGAAAGTGTCGGCCAAGCCTTCGAAGAAATGAATCATCGAATCAACAAACTAAAACCAAAACGGCTCTTTTCAGAGCCACAACATTTTTACAAAAGAGATAGTCCTTTCCTGCACTTTGAAATTTTTATGAATTTTTTATTTGTCATGATTACAATTTTCAAGTGTTCCTTTTTTAAATGTTTCGTATTAAGCCCCCTCCTCAACAAAAAATAAATATTTAAATCAAACCCAGAGAGAGATAGAGAGAACCCCCCCCCCCCCCCCACCCCGCCAACAAAAAAACAAAAAAAACAAAAAAGCGTAGTAAGCGGGTAAAAGGGGGGGTTGCAGAATCATGGTGGGTGGGCATAACGTGAAAGTGAATTCAACAACTTCAGATCAACAATTCACCTTAATAATATAAACCAATAATTTGTCCATGGTAGGGCTGAATGTTTTGAATCAGCGCGGAAAGAAACCGAGGCAAGCAGCATCGGCCGCCGTAAGAGTGTTGAGGGCGCTATAACGGTCAACTGTCGTTGACAGTCCTATTTCGGCAAAGTTCGTGTAGTATTTAACGATTAATTTACATTTTTGTGAGGGCCTGTCGTCGGTAGAAAGAGAGAATCACCCACAATAAGATGGCCCCGCTTCAAACTCTTGAAATATCGCTGAAGGAAACAAAGTGAAATCAGCTAAACCGATAAAATACAAAATTACCGGTCAGCGGCGAAGTGCCCACACGTCATAAACGCCGATTTATATCATATGGCTTTTACTAATCACGTACAATTTTATATCAGTGGAAAGATCAAATCACGTAGTAGCCGCTTGGATCAGTTTCAAACTCTAGAAATACCCCTGCAATAAATAAGGAATCAAAACACTTGGAATGTCAAACACAAAATAAGAGGAAATGCCGAGAAACGGGCCACCGCTCCTCGGCTGGTTGGGCTTGCATGATCATGAATGGGCATTGTTGTGCGTCCGCGCCGCGACCGCAGCGTATCGTTAAAAGGCGGCCAAAATTTTCTGTGAGGCAATTACTCGTCTTCCAGTTTCAGCATCTGCTCGATTGTTCAACAGCAAATCTCGTGACAAAATCATGTCTACCTCTGCTGCAGCAACCAAATCTCCGTCCCTTCTCAAGTTGGTGAAGGAAGCCATTGCCACTCTAGGGGGCAAAGGCGGCGCCTCTTCTCAAGCCATCAAGAAGTACCTCCAGGAAAACTGTGGGGTAGACGTCGAAAAGAAGGCCAAAAGCATCCGCAATGCTCTCAACTCTGGTGTAGAGAAGGGTGAACTTATCCGCACCAAGGGTAAGGGAGCCGCCGGTACGTTCAAGATTGACAGCACCAAGGAGAAAGCTACCGCCAAGGCTAAGGCAGCTAAGGAGAAGGAGAGAATCAAGGCCAAGAAGGAACGGGAAATGAAAGCCGAGAAAGCCAAGAAAGCAAAGATTGCAGACAAAGCCAAGAAAGCCAAATGGTGAAGAAAGCCAAAAAGCCCGCGCCGAAGAAGTCACCCAAGAAAGCTGCCAAGAAAACTCCTTCCAAGTCAACTAAATCATCTGCCAAGAAATCCTCCACCAAGCCAGCCAAGCCAGCCAGAAGCCAGCCAGCAAGAGCACATCGAGCAAGCAGAAGAAAGTGTCGGCCAAGCCTTCGAAGAAATGAATCATCGAATCAACAAACTAAAACCAAAACGGCTCTTTTCAGAGCCACAACATTTTTACAAAAGAGATAGTCCTTTCCTGCACTTTGAAATTTTTATGTCTTTTTTTTTGTCATGATTACAATTTTCAAGTGTTCCTTTTTTAAATGTTTCGTATTAAGCCCCCTCCTCAACAAAAAATAAATATTTAAATCAAACCCAGAGAGAGATAGAGAGAACCCCCCCCACCCCCCGCCAACAAAAAAAAAAAAAAAAGCAAAGATTGCAGACAAAGCCAAGAAAGCCAAAATGGTGAAGAAAGCCAAAAAGCCCGCGCCGAAGAAGTCACCCAAGAAAGCTGCCAAGAAAACTCCTTCCAAGTCAACTAAATCATCTGCCAAGAAATCCTCCACCAAGCCAGCCAAGAAGCCAGCCAGCAAGAGCACATCGAGCAAGCAGAAGAAAGTGTCGGCCAAGCCTTCGAAGAAATGAATCATCGAATCAACAAACTAAAACCAAAACGGCTCTTTTCAGAGCCACAACATTTTTACAAAAGAGATAGTCCTTTCCTGCACTTTGAAATTTTTATGAATTTTTTATTTGTCATGATTACAATTTTCAAGTGTTCCTTTTTTAAATGTTTCGTATTAAGCCCCCTCCTCAACAAAAAATAAATATTTAAATCAAACCCAGAGAGAGATAGAGAGAACCCCCCCCCCACCCCCGCCAACAAAAAAACAAAAAACAAAAAAAGCGTAGTAAGCGGGTAAAAGGGGGGTTGCAGAATCATGGTGGGCGGGCATAACGTGAAAGTGAATTCAACAACTTCAGATCAACAATTCACCTTAATAATATAAACCAATAATTTGTCCATGGTAGGGCTGAATGTTTTGAATCAGCGCGGAAAGAAACCGAGGCAAGCAGCATCGGCCGCCGTAAGAGTGTTGAGGGCGCTATAACGGTCAACTATCGTTGACAGTCCTATTTCGGCAAAGTTCGTGTAGTATTTAACGATTAATTTACATTTTTTGTGAGGGCCTGTCGTCGGTAGAAAGAGAGAATCACCCACAATAAGATGGCCCCGCTTCAAACTCTTGAAATATCGCTGAAGGAAACAAAGTGAAATCCGCTAAACCGATAAAATACAAAATTACCGGTCAGCGGCGAAGTGCCCACACGTCATAAACGCCGATTTATATCATATGGCTTTTACTAATCACGTACAATTTTATATCAGTGGAAAGATCAAATCACGTAGTAGCCGCTTGGATCAGTTTCAAACTCTAGAAATACCCCTGCAATAAATAAGGAATCAAAACACTTGGAATGTCAAACACAAAATAAGAGGAAATGCCGAGAAACGGGCCACCGCTCCTCGGCTGGTTGGGCTTGCATGATCATGAATGGGCATTGTTGTGCGTCCGCGCCGCGACCGCAGCGTATCGTTAAAAGGCGGCCAAAATTTTCTGTGAGGCAATTACTCGTCTTCCAGTTTCAGCATCTGCTCGATTGTTCAACAGCAAATCTCGTGACAAAATCATGTCTACCTCTGCTGCAGCAACCAAATCTCCGTCCCTTCTCAAGTTGGTGAAGGAAGCCATTGCCACTCTAGGGGGCAAAGGCGGCGCCTCTTCTCAAGCCATCAAGAAGTACCTCCAGGAAAACTGTGGGGTAGACGTCGAAAAGAAGGCCAAAAGCATCCGCAATGCTCTCAACTCTGGTGTAGAGAAGGGTGAACTTATCCGCACCAAGGGTAAGGGAGCCGCCGGTACGTTCAAGATTGACAGCACCAAGGAGAAAGCTACCGCCAAGGCTAAGGCAGCTAAGGAGAAGGAGAGAATCAAGGCCAAGAAGGAACGGGAAATGAAAGCCGAGAAAGCCAAGAAAGCAAAGATTGCAGACAAAGCCAAGAAAGCCAAAATGGTGAAGAAAGCCAAAAAGCCCGCGCCGAAGAAGTCACCCAAGAAAGCTGCCAAGAAAACTCCTTCCAAGTCAACTAAATCATCTGCCAAGAAATCCTCCACCAAGCCAGCCAAGCCAGCCAAGAAGCCAGCCAGCAAGAGCACATCGAGCAAGCAGAAGAAAGTGTCGGCCAAGCCTTCGAAGAAATGAATCATCGAATCAACAAACTAAAACCAAAACGGCTCTTTTCAGAGCCACAACATTTTTACAAAAGAGATAGTCCTTTCCTGCACTTTGAAATTTTTATGAATTTTTTATTTGTCATGATTACAATTTTCAAGTGTTCCTTTTTTAAATGTTTCGTATTAAGCCCCTCCTCAACAAAAAATAAATATTTAAATCAAACCCAGAGAGAGATAGAGAGAACCCCCCCCCCCCACCCCCGCCAACAAAAAAACAAAAAAAAAAAAAGCGTAGTAAGCGGGTAAAAGGGGGGTTGCAGAATCATGGTGGGTGGGCATAACGTGAAAGTGAATTCAACAACTTCAGATCAACAATTCACCTTAATAATATAAACCAATAATTTGTCCATGGTAGGGCTGAATGTTTTGAATCAGCGCGGAAAGAAACCGAGGCAAGCAGCATCGGCCGCCGTAAGAGTGTTGAGGGCGCTATAACGGTCAACTGTCGTTGACAGTCCTATTTCGGCAAAGTTCGTGTAGTATTTAACGATTAATTTACATTTTTGTGAGGGCCTGTCGTCGGTAGAAAGAGAGAATCACCCACAATAAGATGGCCCCGCTTCAAACTCTTGAAATATCGCTGAAGGAAACAAAGTGAAATCAGCTAAACCGATAAAATACAAAATTACCGGTCAGCGGCGAAGTGCCCACACGTCATAAACGCCGATTTATATCATATGGCTTTTACTAATCACGTACAATTTTATATCAGTGGAAAGATCAAATCACGTAGTAGCCGCTTGGATCAGTTTCAAACTCTAGAAATACCCCTGCAATAAATAAGGAATCAAAACACTTGGAATGTCAAACACAAAATAAGAGGAAATGCCGAGAAACGGGCCACCGCTCCTCGGCTGGTTGGGCTTGCATGATCATGAATGGGCATTGTTGTGCGTCCGCGCCGCGACCGCAGCGTATCGTTAAAAGGCGGCCAAAATTTTCTGTGAGGCAATTACTCGTCTTCCAGTTTCAGCATCTGCTCGATTGTTCAACAGCAAATCTCGTGACAAAATCATGTCTACCTCTGCTGCAGCAACCAAATCTCCGTCCCTTCTCAAGTTGGTGAAGGAAGCCATTGCCACTCTAGGGGGCAAAGGCGGCGCCTCTTCTCAAGCCATCAAGAAGTACCTCCAGGAAAACTGTGGGGTAGACGTCGAAAAGAAGGCCAAAAGCATCCGCAATGCTCTCAACTCTGGTGTAGAGAAGGGTGAACTTATCCGCACCAAGGGTAAGGGAGCCGCCGGTACGTTCAAGATTGACAGCACCAAGGAGAAAGCTACCGCCAAGGCTAAGGCAGCTAAGGAGAAGGAGAGAATCAAGGCCAAGAAGGAACGGGAAATGAAAGCCGAGAAAGCCAAGAAAGCAAAGATTGCAGACAAAGCCAAGAAAGCCCAAATGGTGAAGAAAGCCAAAAAGCCCGCGCCGAAGAAGTCACCCAAGAAAGCTGCCAAGAAAACTCCTTCCAAGTCAACTAAATCATCTGCCAAGAAATCCTCCACCAAGCCAGCCAAGCCAGCCAAGAAGCCAGCCAGCAAGAGCACATCGAGCAAGCAGAAGAAAGTGTCGGCCAGCCTTCGAAGAAATGAATCATCGAATCACAAACTAAAACCAAAACGGCTCTTTTCAGAGCCACAACATTTTTACAAAAGAGATAGTCCTTTCCTGCACTTTGAAATTTTTATGTCTTTTTTTTTGTCATGATTACAATTTTCAAGTGTTCCTTTTTTAAATGTTTCGTATTAAGCCCCCTCCTCAACAAAAATAAATATTTAAATCAAACCCAGAGAGAGATAGAGAGAACCCCCCCCCCCCGCCAACAAAAAAAAAAAAAAAAAGCAAAGATTGCAGACAAAGCCAAGAAAGCCAAAATGGTGAAGAAAGCCAAAAAGCCCGCGCCGAAGAAGTCACCCAAGAAAGCTGCCAAGAAAACTCCTTCCAAGTCAACTAAATCATCTGCCAAGAAATCCTCCACCAAGCCAGCCAAGAAGCCAGCCAGCAAGAGCACATCGAGCAAGCAGAAGAAAGTGTCGGCCAAGCCTTCGAAGAAATGAATCATCGAATCAACAAACTAAAACCAAAACGGCTCTTTTCAGAGCCACAACATTTTTACAAAAGAGATAGTCCTTTCCTGCACTTTGAAATTTTTATGAATTTTTTATTTGTCATGATTACAATTTTCAAGTGTTCCTTTTTTAAATGTTTCGTATTAAGCCCCCTCCTCAACAAAAAATAAATATTTAAATCAAACCCAGAGAGAGATAGAGAGAACCCCCCCCCCCCCCACCCCGCCAACAAAAAAAACAAAAACAAAAAAAGCGTAGTAAGCGGGTAAAAGGGGGGTTGCAGAATCATGGTGGGCGGGCATAACGTGAAAGTGAATTCAACAACTTCAGATCAACAATTCACCTTAATAATATAAACCAATAATTTGTCCATGGTAGGGCTGAATGTTTTGAATCAGCGCGGAAAGAAACCGAGGCAAGCAGCATCGGCCGCCGTAAGAGTGTTGAGGGCGCTATAACGGTCAACTATCGTTGACAGTCCTATTTCGGCAAAGTTCGTGTAGTATTTAACGATTAATTTACATTTTTGTGAGGGCCTGTCGTCGGTAGAAAGAGAGAATCACCCACAATAAGATGTCCCCGCTTCAAACTCTTGAAATATCGCTGAAGGAAACAAAGTGAAATCAGCTAAACCGATAAAATACAAATTACCGGTCAGCGGCGAAGTGCCCACACGTCATAAACGCCGATTTATATCATATGGCTTTTACTAATCACGTACAATTTTATATCAGTGGAAAGATCAAATCACGTAGTAGCCGCTTGGATCAGTTTCAAACTCTAGAAATACCCCTGCAATAAATAAGGAATCAAAACACTTGGAATGTCAAACACAAAATAAGAGGAAATGCCGAGAAACGGGCCACCGCTCCTCGGCTGGTTGGGCTTGCATGATCATGAATGGGCATTGTTGTGCGTCCGCGCCGCGACCGCAGCGTATCGTTAAAAGGCGGCCAAAATTTTCTGTGAGGCATTACTCGTCTTCCAGTTTCAGCATCTGCTCGATTGTTCAACAGCAAATCTCGTGACAAAATCATGTCTACCTCTGCTGCAGCAACCAAATCTCCGTCCCTTCTCAAGTTGGTGAAGGAAGCCATTGCCACTCTAGGGGGCAAAGGCGGCGCCTCTTCTCAAGCCATCAAGAAGTACCTCCAGGAAAACTGTGGGGTAGACGTCGAAAAGAAGGCCAAAAGCATCCGCAATGCTCTCAACTCTGGTGTAGAGAAGGGTGAACTTATCTGCACCAAGGGTAAGGGAGCCGCCGGTACGTTCAAGATTGACAGCACCAAGGAGAAAGCTACCGCCAAGGCTAAGGCAGCTAAGGAGAAGGAGAGAATCAAGGCCAAGAAGGAACGGGAAATGAAAGCCGAGAAAGCCAAGAAAGCAAAGATTGCAGACAAAGCCAAGAAAGCCAAAATGGTGAAGAAAGCCAAAAAGCCCGCGCCGAAGAAGTCACCCAAGAAAGCTGCCAAGAAAACTCCTTCCAAGTCAACTAAATCATCTGCCAAGAAATCCTCCACCAAGCCAGCCAAGCCAGCCAAGAAGCCAGCCAGCAAGAGCACATCGAGCAAGCAGAAGAAAGTGTCGGCCAAGCCTTCGAAGAAATGAATCATCGAATCAACAAACTAAAACCAAAACGGCTCTTTTCAGAGCCACAACATTTTTACAAAAGAGATAGTCCTTTCCTGCACTTTGAAATTTTTATGAATTTTTTATTTGTCATGATTACAATTTTCAAGTGTTCCTTTTTTTAATGTTTCGTATTAAGCCCCCTCCTCAACAAAAAATAAATATTTAAATCAAACCCAGAGAGAGATAGAGAGAACCCCCCCCCCCCCCCGCCAACAAAAAAACAAAAAAAAAAAGCGTAGTAAGCGGGTAAAAGGGGGGGTTGCAGAATCATGGTGGGTGGGCATAACGTGAAAGTGAATTCAACAACTTCAGATCAACAATTCACCTTAATAATATAAACCAATAATTTGTCCATGGTAGGGCTGAATGTTTTGAATCAGCGCGGAAAGAAACCGAGGCAAGCAGCATCGGCCGCCGTAAGAGTGTTGAGGGCGCTATAACGGTCAACTATCGTTGACAGTCCTATTTCGGCAAAGTTCGTGTAGTATTTAACGATTAATTTACATTTTTGTGAGGGCCTGTCGTCGTAGAAAGAGAGAATCACCCACAATAAGATGGCCCCGCTTCAAACTCTAGAAATATCGCTGAAGGAAACAAAAGTGAAATCAGCTAAACCGATAAAATACAAAATTACCGGTCAGCGGCGAAGTGCCCACACGTCATAAACGCCCATTTATATCATATGGCTTTTACTAATCACGTACAATTTATATCAGTGGAAAGATCAAATCACGTAGTAGCCGCTTGGATCAGTTTCAAACTCTAGAAATACCCCTGCAATAAATAAGGAATCAAAACACTTGGAATGTCAAACACAAAATAAGAGGAAATGCCGAGAAACGGGCCACCGCTTCTCGGCTGGTTGGGCTTGCATGATCATGAATGGGCATTGTTGTGCGTCCGCGCCGCGACCGCAGCGTATCGTTAAAAAGCGGCCAAAATTTTCTGTGAGGCCATTACTCGTCTTCCAGTTTCAGCATCTGCTCGATTGTTCAACAGCAAATCTCGTGACAAAATCATGTCTACCTCTGCTGCAGCAACCAAATCTCCGTCCCTTCTCAAGTTGGTGAAGGAAGCCATTGCCACTCTAGGGGGCAAAGGCGGCGCCTCTTCTCAAGCCATCAAGAAGTACCTCCAGGAAAACTGTGGGGTAGACGTCGAAAAGAAGGCCAAAAGCATCCGCAATGCTCTCAACTCTGGTGTAGAGAAGGGTGAACTTATCCGCACCAAGGGTAAGGGAGCCGCCGGTACGTTCAAGATTGACAGCACCAAGGAGAAAGCTGCCGCCAAGGCTAAGGCAGCTAAGGAGAAGGAGAGAATCAAGGCCAAGAAGGAACGGGAAATGAAAGCCGAGAAAGCCAAGAAAGCAAAGATTGCAGACAAAGCCAAGAAAGCCAAAATGGTGAAGAAAGCCAAAAAGCCCGCGCCGAAGAAGTCACCCAAGAAAGCTGCCAAGAAAACTCCTTCCAAGTCAACTAAATCATCTGCCAAGAAATCCTCCACCAAGCCAGCCAAGCCAGCCAAGAAGCCAGCCAGCAAGAGCACATCGAGCAAGCAGAAGAAAGTGTCGGCCAAGCCTTCGAAGAAATGAATCATCGAATCAACAAACTAAAACCAAAACGGCTCTTTTCAGAGCCACAACATTTTTACAAAAGAGATAGTCCTTTCCTGCACTTTGAAATTTTTATATATTTTTTTTTGTCATGATTACAATTTTCAAGTGTTCCTTTTTTAATTGTTTCGTATTAAGCCCCTCCTCACCAAAAAATAATATTTAAATAAAACCCAGAGAGAGATAGAGAGAACCCCCCCCCCCCACCTCCGCCAACAAAAAAAAAACAAACAAAAAAGCGTAGTAAGCGGGTAAAAAGAGTGGTTGCAGAATCATGGTGGGTGGGCATAACGTGAAAGTGAATTCAACAACTTCAGATCAACAATTCACCTTAATAATATAAACCAATAATTTGTCCATGGTAGGGCTGAATGTTTTGAATCAGCGCGGAAAGAAACCGAGGCAAGCAGCATCGCCGCCGTAAGAGTGTTGAGGGCGCTATAACGGTCAACTATCGTTGACAGTCCTATTTCGGCAAAGTTCGTGTAGTATTTAACGATTAATTTACATTTTTGTGAGGGCCTGTCGTCGGTAGAAAGAGAGAATCACCCACAATAAGATGGCCCCGCTTCAAACTCTAGAAATATCGCTGAAGGAAACAAAACTGAAATCAGCTAAACCGATAAAATACAAAATTACCGGTCAGCGGCGAAGTGCCCACACGTCATAAACGCCGATTTATATCATATGGCTTTTACTAATCACGTACAATTTTATATCAGTGGAAAGATCAAATCACGTAGTAGCCGCTTGGATCAGTTTCAAACTCTAGAAATACCCCTGCAATAAATAAGGAATCAAAACACTTGGAATGTCAAACACAAAATAAGAGGAAATGCCGAGAAACGGGCCACCGCTCCTCGGCTGGTTGGGCTTGCATGATCATGAATGGGCATTGTTGTGCGTCCGCGCCGCGACCGCAGCGTATCGTTAAAAGGCGGCCAAAATTTTCTGTGAGGCCATTACTCGTCTTCCAGTTTCAGCATCTGCTCGATTGTTCAACAGCAAATCTCGTGACAAAATCATGTCTACCTCTGCTGCAGCAACCAAATCTCCGTCCCTTCTCAAGTTGGTGAAGGAAGCCATTGCCACTCTAGGGGGCAAAGGCGGCGCCTCTTCTCAAGCCATCAAGAAGTACCTCCAGGAAAACTGTGGGGTAGACGTCGAAAAGAAGGCCAAAAGCATCCGCAATGCTCTCAACTCTGGTGTAGAGAAGGGTGAACTTATCCGCACCAAGGGTAAGGGAGCCGCCGGTACGTTCAAGATTGACAGCACCAAGGAGAAAGCTGCCGCCAAGGCTAAGGCAGCTAAGGAGAAGGAGAGAATCAAGGCCAAGAAGGAACGGGAAATGAAAGCCGAGAAAGCCAAGAAAGCAAAGATTGCAGACAAAGCCAAGAAAGCCAAAATGGTGAAGAAAGCCAAAAAGCCCGCGCCGAAGAAGTCACCCAAGAAAGCTGCCAAGAAAACTCCCTCCAAGTCAACTAAATCATCTGCCAAGAAATCCTCCACCAAGCCAGCCAAGCCAGCCAAGAAGCCAGCCAGCAAGAGCACATCGAGCAAGCAGAAGAAAGTGTCGGCCAAGCCTTCGAAGAAATGAATCATCGAATCAACAAACTCAAACCAAAACGGCTCTTTTCAGAGCCACAACATTTTTACAAAAGAGATAGTCCTTTCCTGCACTTTGAAATGTTTATATATTTTTTATTTGTCATGATTACAATTTTCAAGTGTTCCTTTTTTAATTGTTTCGTATTAAGCCCCTCCTCACCAAAAAATAAATATTTAAATAAAACCCAGAGAGAGATAGAGAGAACCCCCCCACCCCCCCGCCACCAAAAAAAAAAAAACAAAAAAAGCGTAGTAAGCGGGTAAAAAGAGTGGTTGCAGAATCATGGTGGGTGGGCATAACGTGAAAGTGAATTCAACAACTTCAGATCAACAATTCACCTTAATAATATAAACCAATAATTTGTCCATGGTAGGGCTGAATGTTTTGAATCAGCGCGGAAAGAAACCGAGGCAAGCAGCATCGCCGCCGTAAGAGTGTTGAGGGCGCTATAACGGTCAACTATCGTTGACAGTCCTATTTCGGCAAAGTTCGTGTAGTATTTAACGATTAATTTACATTTTTGTGAGGGCCTGTCGTCGGTAGAAAGAGAGAATCACCCACAATAAGATGGCCCCGCTTCAAACTCTAGAAATATCGCTGAAGGAAACAAAACTGAAATCAGCTAAACCGATAAAATACAAAATTACCGGTCAGCGGCGAAGTGCCCACACGTCATAAACGCCGATTTATATCATATGGCTTTTACTAATCACGTACAATTTTATATCAGTGGAAAGATCAAATCACGTAGTAGCCGCTTGGATCAGTTTCAAACTCTAGAAATACCCCTGCAATAAATAAGGAATCAAAACACTTGGAATGTCAAACACAAAATAAGAGGAAATGCCGAGAAACGGGCCACCGCTCCTCGGCTGGTTGGGCTTGCATGATCATGAATGGGCATTGTTGTGCGTCCGCGCCGCGACCGCAGCGTATCGTTAAAAGGCGGCCAAAATTTTCTGTGAGGCCATTACTCGTCTTCCAGTTTCAGCATCTGCTCGATTGTTCAACAGCAAATCTCGTGACAAAATCATGTCTACCTCTGCTGCAGCAACCAAATCTCCGTCCCTTCTCAAGTTGGTGAAGGAAGCCATTGCCACTCTAGGGGGCAAAGGCGGCGCCTCTTCTCAAGCCATCAAGAAGTACCTCCAGGAAAACTGTGGGGTAGACGTCGAAAAGAAGGCCAAAAGCATCCGCAATGCTCTCAACTCTGGTGTAGAGAAGGGTGAACTTATCCGCACCAAGGGTAAGGGAGCCGCCGGTACGTTCAAGATTGACAGCACCAAGGAGAAAGCTGCCGCCAAGGCTAAGGCAGCTAAGGAGAAGGAGAGAATCAAGGCCAAGAAGGAACGGGAAATGAAAGCCGAGAAAGCCAAGAAAGCAAAGATTGCAGACAAAGCCAAGAAAGCCAAAATGGTGAAGAAAGCCAAAAAGCCCGCGCCGAAGAAGTCACCCAAGAAAGCTGCCAAGAAAACTCCCTCCAAGTCAACTAAATCATCTGCCAAGAAATCCTCCACCAAGCCAGCCAAGCCAGCCAAGAAGCCAGCCAGCAAGAGCACATCGAGCAAGCAGAAGAAAGTGTCGGCCAAGCCTTCGAAGAAATGAATCATCGAATCAACAAACTCAAACCAAAACGGCTCTTTTCAGAGCCACAACATTTTTACAAAAGAGATAGTCCTTTCCTGCACTTTGAAATGTTTATATATTTTTTATTTGTCATGATTACAATTTTCAAGTGTTCCTTTTTTAATTGTTTCGTATTAAGCCCCTCCTCACCAAAAAATAAATATTTAAATAAAACCCAGAGAGAGATAGAGAGAACCCCCCCCCCCCCCCCCCACCAAAAAAAAAAAAAAAAAAAAAGCGTAGTAAGCGGGTAAAAAGAGTGGTTGCAGAATCATGGTGGGTGGGCATAACGTGAAAGTGAATTCAACAACTTCAGATCAACAATTCACCTTAATAATATAAACCAATAATTTGTCCATGGTAGGGCTGAATGTTTTGAATCAGCGCGGAAAGAAACCGAGGCAAGCAGCATCGCCCGCCGTAAGAGTGTTGAGGGCGCTATAACGGTCAACTATCGTTGACAGTCCTATTTCGGCAAAGTTCGTGTAGTATTTAACGATTAATTTACATTTTTGTGAGGGCCTGTCGTCGGTAGAAAGAGAGAATCACCCACAATAAGATGGCCCCGCTTCAAACTCTAGAAATATCGCTGAAGGAAACAAAACTGAAATCAGCTAAACCGATAAAATACAAAATTACCGGTCAGCGGCGAAGTGCCCACACGTCATAAACGCCGATTTATATCATATGGCTTTTACTAATCACGTACAATTTTATATCAGTGGAAAGATCAAATCACGTAGTAGCCGCTTGGATCAGTTTCAAACTCTAGAAATACCCCTGCAATAAATAAGGAATCAAAACACTTGGAATGTCAAACACAAAATAAGAGGAAATGCCGAGAAACGGGCCACCGCTCCTCGGCTGGTTGGGCTTGCATGATCATGAATGGGCATTGTTGTGCGTCCGCGCCGCGACCGCAGCGTATCGTTAAAAGGCGGCCAAAATTTTCTGTGAGGCCATTACTCGTCTTCCAGTTTCAGCATCTGCTCGATTGTTCAACAGCAAATCTCGTGACAAAATCATGTCTACCTCTGCTGCAGCAACCAAATCTCCGTCCCTTCTCAAGTTGGTGAAGGAAGCCATTGCCACTCTAGGGGGCAAAGGCGGCGCCTCTTCTCAAGCCATCAAGAAGTACCTCCAGGAAAACTGTGGGGTAGACGTCGAAAAGAAGGCCAAAAGCATCCGCAATGCTCTCAACTCTGGTGTAGAGAAGGGTGAACTTATCCGCACCAAGGGTAAGGGAGCCGCCGGTACGTTCAAGATTGACAGCACCAAGGAGAAAGCTGCCGCCAAGGCTAAGGCAGCTAAGGAGAAGGAGAGAATCAAGGCCAAGAAGGAACGGGAAATGAAAGCCGAGAAAGCCAAGAAAGCAAAGATTGCAGACAAAGCCAAGAAAGCCAAAATGGTGAAGAAAGCCAAAAAGCCCGCGCCGAAGAAGTCACCCAAGAAAGCTGCCAAGAAAACTCCCTCCAAGTCAACTAAATCATCTGCCAAGAAATCCTCCACCAAGCCAGCCAAGCCAGCCAAGAAGCCAGCCAGCAAGAGCACATCGAGCAAGCAGAAGAAAGTGTCGGCCAAGCCTTCGAAGAAATGAATCATCGAATCAACAAACTCAAACCAAAACGGCTCTTTTCAGAGCCACAACATTTTTACAAAAGAGATAGTCCTTTCCTGCACTTTGAAATGTTTATATATTTTTTATTTGTCATGATTACAATTTTCAAGTGTTCCTTTTTTAATTGTTTCGTATTAAGCCCCTCCTCACCAAAAAATAAATATTTAAATAAAACCCAGAGAGAGATAGAGAGAACCCCCCCACCCCCCGCCACCAAAAAAAAAAAAAAAAAAAAAAGCGTAGTAAGCGGGTAAAAAGAGTGGTTGCAGAATCATGGTGGGTGGGCATAACGTGAAAGTGAATTCAACAACTTCAGATCAACAATTCACCTTAATAATATAAACCAATAATTTGTCCATGGTAGGGCTGAATGTTTTGAATCAGCGCGGAAAGAAACCGAGGCAAGCAGCATCGCCCGCCGTAAGAGTGTTGAGGGCGCTATAACGGTCAACTATCGTTGACAGTCCTATTTCGGCAAAGTTCGTGTAGTATTTAACGATTAATTTACATTTTTGTGAGGGCCTGTCGTCGGTAGAAAGAGAGAATCACCCACAATAAGATGGCCCCGCTTCAAACTCTAGAAATATCGCTGAAGGAAACAAAACTGAAATCAGCTAAACCGATAAAATACAAAATTACCGGTCAGCGGCGAAGTGCCCACACGTCATAAACGCCGATTTATATCATATGGCTTTTACTAATCACGTACAATTTTATATCAGTGGAAAGATCAAATCACGTAGTAGCCGCTTGGATCAGTTTCAAACTCTAGAAATACCCCTGCAATAAATAAGGAATCAAAACACTTGGAATGTCAAACACAAAATAAGAGGAAATGCCGAGAAACGGGCCACCGCTCCTCGGCTGGTTGGGCTTGCATGATCATGAATGGGCATTGTTGTGCGTCCGCGCCGCGACCGCAGCGTATCGTTAAAAGGCGGCCAAAATTTTCTGTGAGGCCATTACTCGTCTTCCAGTTTCAGCATCTGCTCGATTGTTCAACAGCAAATCTCGTGACAAAATCATGTCTACCTCTGCTGCAGCAACCAAATCTCCGTCCCTTCTCAAGTTGGTGAAGGAAGCCATTGCCACTCTAGGGGGCAAAGGCGGCGCCTCTTCTCAAGCCATCAAGAAGTACCTCCAGGAAAACTGTGGGGTAGACGTCGAAAAGAAGGCCAAAAGCATCCGCAATGCTCTCAACTCTGGTGTAGAGAAGGGTGAACTTATCCGCACCAAGGGTAAGGGAGCCGCCGGTACGTTCAAGATTGACAGCACCAAGGAGAAAGCTGCCGCCAAGGCTAAGGCAGCTAAGGAGAAGGAGAGAATCAAGGCCAAGAAGGAACGGGAAATGAAAGCCGAGAAAGCCAAGAAAGCAAAGATTGCAGACAAAGCCAAGAAAGCCAAAATGGTGAAGAAAGCCAAAAAGCCCGCGCCGAAGAAGTCACCCAAGAAAGCTGCCAAGAAAACTCCCTCCAAGTCAACTAAATCATCTGCCAAGAAATCCTCCACCAAGCCAGCCAAGCCAGCCAAGAAGCCAGCCAGCAAGAGCACATCGAGCAAGCAGAAGAAAGTGTCGGCCAAGCCTTCGAAGAAATGAATCATCGAATCAACAAACTCAAACCAAAACGGCTCTTTTCAGAGCCACAACATTTTTACAAAAGAGATAGTCCTTTCCTGCACTTTGAAATGTTTATATATTTTTATTTGTCATGATTACAATTTTCAAGTGTTCCTTTTTTAATTGTTTCGTATTAAGCCCCTCCTCACCAAAAAATAAATATTTAAATAAAACCCAGAGAGAGATAGAGAGAACCCCCCACCCCCCGCCACCAAAAAAAAAACAAAAAAAAAAAGCGTAGTAAGCGGGTAAAAAGAGTGGTTGCAGAATCATGGTGGGTGGGCATAACGTGAAAGTGAATTCAACAACTTCAGATCAACAATTCACCTTAATAATATAAACCAATAATTTGTCCATGGTAGGGCTGAATGTTTTGAATCAGCGCGGAAAGAAACCGAGGCAAGCAGCATCGCCCGCCGTAAGAGTGTTGAGGGCGCTATAACGGTCAACTATCGTTGACAGTCCTATTTCGGCAAAGTTCGTGTAGTATTTAACGATTAATTTACATTTTTGTGAGGGCCTGTCGTCGGTAGAAAGAGAGAATCACCCACAATAAGATGGCCCCGCTTCAAACTCTAGAAATATCGCTGAAGGAAACAAAACTGAAATCAGCTAAACCGATAAAATACAAAATTACCGGTCAGCGGCGAAGTGCCCACACGTCATAAACGCCGATTTATATCATATGGCTTTTACTAATCACGTACAATTTTATATCAGTGGAAAGATCAAATCACGTAGTAGCCGCTTGGATCAGTTTCAAACTCTAGAAATACCCCTGCAATAAATAAGGAATCAAAACACTTGGAATGTCAAACACAAAATAAGAGGAAATGCCGAGAAACGGGCCACCGCTCCTCGGCTGGTTGGGCTTGCATGATCATGAATGGGCATTGTTGTGCGTCCGCGCCGCGACCGCAGCGTATCGTTAAAAGGCGGCCAAAATTTTCTGTGAGGCCATTACTCGTCTTCCAGTTTCAGCATCTGCTCGATTGTTCAACAGCAAATCTCGTGACAAAATCATGTCTACCTCTGCTGCAGCAACCAAATCTCCGTCCCTTCTCAAGTTGGTGAAGGAAGCCATTGCCACTCTAGGGGGCAAAGGCGGCGCCTCTTCTCAAGCCATCAAGAAGTACCTCCAGGAAAACTGTGGGGTAGACGTCGAAAAGAAGGCCAAAAGCATCCGCAATGCTCTCAACTCTGGTGTAGAGAAGGGTGAACTTATCCGCACCAAGGGTAAGGGAGCCGCCGGTACGTTCAAGATTGACAGCACCAAGGAGAAAGCTGCCGCCAAGGCTAAGGCAGCTAAGGAGAAGGAGAGAATCAAGGCCAAGAAGGAACGGGAAATGAAAGCCGAGAAAGCCAAGAAAGCAAAGATTGCAGACAAAGCCAAGAAAGCCAAAATGGTGAAGAAAGCCAAAAAGCCCGCGCCGAAGAAGTCACCCAAGAAAGCTGCCAAGAAAACTCCCTCCAAGTCAACTAAATCATCTGCCAAGAAATCCTCCACCAAGCCAGCCAAGCCAGCCAAGAAGCCAGCCAGCAAGAGCACATCGAGCAAGCAGAAGAAAGTGTCGGCCAAGCCTTCGAAGAAATGAATCATCGAATCAACAAACTCAAACCAAAACGGCTCTTTTCAGAGCCACAACATTTTTACAAAAGAGATAGTCCTTTCCTGCACTTTGAAATGTTTATATATTTTTTATTTGTCATGATTACAATTTTCAAGTGTTCCTTTTTTAATTGTTTCGTATTAAGCCCCTCCTCACCAAAAAATAAATATTTAAATAAAACCCAGAGAGAGATAGAGAGAACCCCCCCACCCCCCGCCACCAAAAAAAAAAAAAAAAAAAAAAGCGTAGTAAGCGGGTAAAAAGAGTGGTTGCAGAATCATGGTGGGTGGGCATAACGTGAAAGTGAATTCAACAACTTCAGATCAACAATTCACCTTAATAATATAAACCAATAATTTGTCCATGGTAGGGCTGAATGTTTTGAATCAGCGCGGAAAGAAACCGAGGCAAGCAGCATCGCCCGCCGTAAGAGTGTTGAGGGCGCTATAACGGTCAACTATCGTTGACAGTCCTATTTCGGCAAAGTTCGTGTAGTATTTAACGATTAATTTACATTTTTGTGAGGGCCTGTCGTCGGTAGAAAGAGAGAATCACCCACAATAAGATGGCCCCGCTTCAAACTCTAGAAATATCGCTGAAGGAAACAAAACTGAAATCAGCTAAACCGATAAAATACAAAATTACCGGTCAGCGGCGAAGTGCCCACACGTCATAAACGCCGATTTATATCATATGGCTTTTACTAATCACGTACAATTTTATATCAGTGGAAAGATCAAATCACGTAGTAGCCGCTTGGATCAGTTTCAAACTCTAGAAATACCCCTGCAATAAATAAGGAATCAAAACACTTGGAATGTCAAACACAAAATAAGAGGAAATGCCGAGAAACGGGCCACCGCTCCTCGGCTGGTTGGGCTTGCATGATCATGAATGGGCATTGTTGTGCGTCCGCGCCGCGACCGCAGCGTATCGTTAAAAGGCGGCCAAAATTTTCTGTGAGGCCATTACTCGTCTTCCAGTTTCAGCATCTGCTCGATTGTTCAACAGCAAATCTCGTGACAAAATCATGTCTACCTCTGCTGCAGCAACCAAATCTCCGTCCCTTCTCAAGTTGGTGAAGGAAGCCATTGCCACTCTAGGGGGCAAAGGCGGCGCCTCTTCTCAAGCCATCAAGAAGTACCTCCAGGAAAACTGTGGGGTAGACGTCGAAAAGAAGGCCAAAAGCATCCGCAATGCTCTCAACTCTGGTGTAGAGAAGGGTGAACTTATCCGCACCAAGGGTAAGGGAGCCGCCGGTACGTTCAAGATTGACAGCACCAAGGAGAAAGCTGCCGCCAAGGCTAAGGCAGCTAAGGAGAAGGAGAGAATCAAGGCCAAGAAGGAACGGGAAATGAAAGCCGAGAAAGCCAAGAAAGCAAAGATTGCAGACAAAGCCAAGAAAGCCAAAATGGTGAAGAAAGCCAAAAAGCCCGCGCCGAAGAAGTCACCCAAGAAAGCTGCCAAGAAAACTCCCTCCAAGTCAACTAAATCATCTGCCAAGAAATCCTCCACCAAGCCAGCCAAGCCAGCCAAGAAGCCAGCCAGCAAGAGCACATCGAGCAAGCAGAAGAAAGTGTCGGCCAAGCCTTCGAAGAAATGAATCATCGAATCAACAAACTCAAACCAAAACGGCTCTTTTCAGAGCCACAACATTTTTACAAAAGAGATAGTCCTTTCCTGCACTTTGAAATGTTTATATATTTTTTATTTGTCATGATTACAATTTTCAAGTGTTCCTTTTTTAATTGTTTCGTATTAAGCCCCTCCTCACCAAAAAATAAATATTTAAATAAAACCCAGAGAGAGATAGAGAGAACCCCCCCCCCCCCCCGCCACCAAAAAAAAAAAAAAAAAAAAAAGTAGTAGTAAGCGGGTAAAAAGAGTGGTTGCAGAATCATGGTGGGTGGGCATAACGTGAAAGTGAATTCAACAACTTCAGATCAACAATTCACCTTAATAATATAAACCAATAATTTGTCCATGGTAGGGCTGAATGTTTTGAATCAGCGCGGAAAGAAACCGAGGCAAGCAGCATCGCCCGCCGTAAGAGTGTTGAGGGCGCTATAACGGTCAACTATCGTTGACAGTCCTATTTCGGCAAAGTTCGTGTAGTATTTAACGATTAATTTACATTTTTGTGAGGGCCTGTCGTCGGTAGAAAGAGAGAATCACCCACAATAAGATGGCCCCGCTTCAAACTCTAGAAATATCGCTGAAGGAAACAAAACTGAAATCAGCTAAACCGATAAAATACAAAATTACCGGTCAGCGGCGAAGTGCCCACACGTCATAAACGCCGATTTATATCATATGGCTTTTACTAATCACGTACAATTTTATATCAGTGGAAAGATCAAATCACGTAGTAGCCGCTTGGATCAGTTTCAAACTCTAGAAATACCCCTGCAATAAATAAGGAATCAAAACACTTGGAATGTCAAACACAAAATAAGAGGAAATGCCGAGAAACGGGCCACCGCTCCTCGGCTGGTTGGGCTTGCATGATCATGAATGGGCATTGTTGTGCGTCCGCGCCGCGACCGCAGCGTATCGTTAAAAGGCGGCCAAAATTTTCTGTGAGGCCATTACTCGTCTTCCAGTTTCAGCATCTGCTCGATTGTTCAACAGCAAATCTCGTGACAAAATCATGTCTACCTCTGCTGCAGCAACCAAATCTCCGTCCCTTCTCAAGTTGGTGAAGGAAGCCATTGCCACTCTAGGGGGCAAAGGCGGCGCCTCTTCTCAAGCCATCAAGAAGTACCTCCAGGAAAACTGTGGGGTAGACGTCGAAAAGAAGGCCAAAAGCATCCGCAATGCTCTCAACTCTGGTGTAGAGAAGGGTGAACTTATCCGCACCAAGGGTAAGGGAGCCGCCGGTACGTTCAAGATTGACAGCACCAAGGAGAAAGCTGCCGCCAAGGCTAAGGCAGCTAAGGAGAAGGAGAGAATCAAGGCCAAGAAGGAACGGGAAATGAAAGCCGAGAAAGCCAAGAAAGCAAAGATTGCAGACAAAGCCAAGAAAGCCAAAATGGTGAAGAAAGCCAAAAAGCCCGCGCCGAAGAAGTCACCCAAGAAAGCTGCCAAGAAAACTCCCTCCAAGTCAACTAAATCATCTGCCAAGAAATCCTCCACCAAGCCAGCCAAGCCAGCCAAGAAGCCAGCCAGCAAGAGCACATCGAGCAAGCAGAAGAAAGTGTCGGCCAAGCCTTCGAAGAAATGAATCATCGAATCAACAAACTCAAACCAAAACGGCTCTTTTCAGAGCCACAACATTTTTACAAAAGAGATAGTCCTTTCCTGCACTTTGAAATGTTTATATATTTTTTATTTGTCATGATTACAATTTTCAAGTGTTCCTTTTTTAATTGTTTCGTATTAAGCCCCTCCTCACCAAAAAATAAATATTTAAATAAAACCCAGAGAGAGATAGAGAGAACCCCCCCACCCCCCGCCACCAAAAAAAAAAAAACAAAAAAAGCGTAGTAAGCGGGTAAAAAGAGTGGTTGCAGAATCATGGTGGGTGGGCATAACGTGAAAGTGAATTCAACAACTTCAGATCAACAATTCACCTTAATAATATAAACCAATAATTTGTCCATGGTAGGGCTGAATGTTTTGAATCAGCGCGGAAAGAAACCGAGGCAAGCAGCATCGCCCGCCGTAAGAGTGTTGAGGGCGCTATAACGGTCAACTATCGTTGACAGTCCTATTTCGGCAAAGTTCGTGTAGTATTTAACGATTAATTTACATTTTTGTGAGGGCCTGTCGTCGGTAGAAAGAGAGAATCACCCACAATAAGATGGCCCCGCTTCAAACTCTAGAAATATCGCTGAAGGAAACAAAACTGAAATCAGCTAAACCGATAAAATACAAAATTACCGGTCAGCGGCGAAGTGCCCACACGTCATAAACGCCGATTTATATCATATGGCTTTTACTAATCACGTACAATTTTATATCAGTGGAAAGATCAAATCACGTAGTAGCCGCTTGGATCAGTTTCAAACTCTAGAAATACCCCTGCAATAAATAAGGAATCAAAACACTTGGAATGTCAAACACAAAATAAGAGGAAATGCCGAGAAACGGGCCACCGCTCCTCGGCTGGTTGGGCTTGCATGATCATGAATGGGCATTGTTGTGCGTCCGCGCCGCGACCGCAGCGTATCGTTAAAAGGCGGCCAAAATTTTCTGTGAGGCCATTACTCGTCTTCCAGTTTCAGCATCTGCTCGATTGTTCAACAGCAAATCTCGTGACAAAATCATGTCTACCTCTGCTGCAGCAACCAAATCTCCGTCCCTTCTCAAGTTGGTGAAGGAAGCCATTGCCACTCTAGGGGGCAAAGGCGGCGCCTCTTCTCAAGCCATCAAGAAGTACCTCCAGGAAAACTGTGGGGTAGACGTCGAAAAGAAGGCCAAAAGCATCCGCAATGCTCTCAACTCTGGTGTAGAGAAGGGTGAACTTATCCGCACCAAGGGTAAGGGAGCCGCCGGTACGTTCAAGATTGACAGCACCAAGGAGAAAGCTGCCGCCAAGGCTAAGGCAGCTAAGGAGAAGGAGAGAATCAAGGCCAAGAAGGAACGGGAAATGAAAGCCGAGAAAGCCAAGAAAGCAAAGATTGCAGACAAAGCCAAGAAAGCCAAAATGGTGAAGAAAGCCAAAAAGCCCGCGCCGAAGAAGTCACCCAAGAAAGCTGCCAAGAAAACTCCCTCCAAGTCAACTAAATCATCTGCCAAGAAATCCTCCACCAAGCCAGCCAAGCCAGCCAAGAAGCCAGCCAGCAAGAGCACATCGAGCAAGCAGAAGAAAGTGTCGGCCAAGCCTTCGAAGAAATGAATCATCGAATCAACAAACTCAAACCAAAACGGCTCTTTTCAGAGCCACAACATTTTTACAAAAGAGATAGTCCTTTCCTGCACTTTGAAATGTTTATATATTTTTTATTTGTCATGATTACAATTTTCAAGTGTTCCTTTTTTAATTGTTTCGTATTAAGCCCCTCCTCACCAAAAAATAAATATTTAAATAAAACCCAGAGAGAGATAGAGAGAACCCCCCCACCCCCCGCCACCAAAAAAAAAAAAAAAAAAAAAAAGCGTAGTAAGCGGGTAAAAAGAGTGGTTGCAGAATCATGGTGGGTGGGCATAACGTGAAAGTGAATTCAACAACTTCAGATCAACAATTCACCTTAATAATATAAACCAATAATTTGTCCATGGTAGGGCTGAATGTTTTGAATCAGCGCGGAAAGAAACCGAGGCAAGCAGCATCGCCCGCCGTAAGAGTGTTGAGGGCGCTATAACGGTCAACTATCGTTGACAGTCCTATTTCGGCAAAGTTCGTGTAGTATTTAACGATTAATTTACATTTTTGTGAGGGCCTGTCGTCGGTAGAAAGAGAGAATCACCCACAATAAGATGGCCCCGCTTCAAACTCTAGAAATATCGCTGAAGGAAACAAAACTGAAATCAGCTAAACCGATAAAATACAAAATTACCGGTCAGCGGCGAAGTGCCCACACGTCATAAACGCCGATTTATATCATATGGCTTTTACTAATCACGTACAATTTTATATCAGTGGAAAGATCAAATCACGTAGTAGCCGCTTGGATCAGTTTCAAACTCTAGAAATACCCCTGCAATAAATAAGGAATCAAAACACTTGGAATGTCAAACACAAAATAAGAGGAAATGCCGAGAAACGGGCCACCGCTCCTCGGCTGGTTGGGCTTGCATGATCATGAATGGGCATTGTTGTGCGTCCGCGCCGCGACCGCAGCGTATCGTTAAAAGGCGGCCAAAATTTTCTGTGAGGCCATTACTCGTCTTCCAGTTTCAGCATCTGCTCGATTGTTCAACAGCAAATCTCGTGACAAAATCATGTCTACCTCTGCTGCAGCAACCAAATCTCCGTCCCTTCTCAAGTTGGTGAAGGAAGCCATTGCCACTCTAGGGGGCAAAGGCGGCGCCTCTTCTCAAGCCATCAAGAAGTACCTCCAGGAAAACTGTGGGGTAGACGTCGAAAAGAAGGCCAAAAGCATCCGCAATGCTCTCAACTCTGGTGTAGAGAAGGGTGAACTTATCCGCACCAAGGGTAAGGGAGCCGCCGGTACGTTCAAGATTGACAGCACCAAGGAGAAAGCTGCCGCCAAGGCTAAGGCAGCTAAGGAGAAGGAGAGAATCAAGGCCAAGAAGGAACGGGAAATGAAAGCCGAGAAAGCCAAGAAAGCAAAGATTGCAGACAAAGCCAAGAAAGCCAAAATGGTGAAGAAAGCCAAAAAGCCCGCGCCGAAGAAGTCACCCAAGAAAGCTGCCAAGAAAACTCCCTCCAAGTCAACTAAATCATCTGCCAAGAAATCCTCCACCAAGCCAGCCAAGCCAGCCAAGAAGCCAGCCAGCAAGAGCACATCGAGCAAGCAGAAGAAAGTGTCGGCCAAGCCTTCGAAGAAATGAATCATCGAATCAACAAACTCAAACCAAAACGGCTCTTTTCAGAGCCACAACATTTTTACAAAAGAGATAGTCCTTTCCTGCACTTTGAAATGTTTATATATTTTTTATTTGTCATGATTACAATTTTCAAGTGTTCCTTTTTTAATTGTTTCGTATTAAGCCCCTCCTCACCAAAAAATAAATATTTAAATAAAACCCAGAGAGAGATAGAGAGAACCCCCCCCCCACCCCCCGCCACCAAAAAAAAAAAAAAAACAAAAAAAGCGTAGTAAGCGGGTAAAAAGAGTGGTTGCAGAATCATGGTGGGTGGGCATAACGTGAAAGTGAATTCAACAACTTCAGATCAACAATTCACCTTAATAATATAAACCAATAATTTGTCCATGGTAGGGCTGAATGTTTTGAATCAGCGCGGAAAGAAACCGAGGCAAGCAGCATCGCCCGCCGTAAGAGTGTTGAGGGCGCTATAACGGTCAACTATCGTTGACAGTCCTATTTCGGCAAAGTTCGTGTAGTATTTAACGATTAATTTACATTTTTGTGAGGGCCTGTCGTCGGTAGAAAGAGAGAATCACCCACAATAAGATGGCCCCGCTTCAAACTCTAGAAATATCGCTGAAGGAAACAAAACTGAAATCAGCTAAACCGATAAAATACAAAATTACCGGTCAGCGGCGAAGTGCCCACACGTCATAAACGCCGATTTATATCATATGGCTTTTACTAATCACGTACAATTTTATATCAGTGGAAAGATCAAATCACGTAGTAGCCGCTTGGATCAGTTTCAAACTCTAGAAATACCCCTGCAATAAATAAGGAATCAAAACACTTGGAATGTCAAACACAAAATAAGAGGAAATGCCGAGAAACGGGCCACCGCTCCTCGGCTGGTTGGGCTTGCATGATCATGAATGGGCATTGTTGTGCGTCCGCGCCGCGACCGCAGCGTATCGTTAAAAGGCGGCCAAAATTTTCTGTGAGGCCATTACTCGTCTTCCAGTTTCAGCATCTGCTCGATTGTTCAACAGCAAATCTCGTGACAAAATCATGTCTACCTCTGCTGCAGCAACCAAATCTCCGTCCCTTCTCAAGTTGGTGAAGGAAGCCATTGCCACTCTAGGGGGCAAAGGCGGCGCCTCTTCTCAAGCCATCAAGAAGTACCTCCAGGAAAACTGTGGGGTAGACGTCGAAAAGAAGGCCAAAAGCATCCGCAATGCTCTCAACTCTGGTGTAGAGAAGGGTGAACTTATCCGCACCAAGGGTAAGGGAGCCGCCGGTACGTTCAAGATTGACAGCACCAAGGAGAAAGCTGCCGCCAAGGCTAAGGCAGCTAAGGAGAAGGAGAGAATCAAGGCCAAGAAGGAACGGGAAATGAAAGCCGAGAAAGCCAAGAAAGCAAAGATTGCAGACAAAGCCAAGAAAGCCAAAATGGTGAAGAAAGCCAAAAAGCCCGCGCCGAAGAAGTCACCCAAGAAAGCTGCCAAGAAAACTCCCTCCAAGTCAACTAAATCATCTGCCAAGAAATCCTCCACCAAGCCAGCCAAGCCAGCCAAGAAGCCAGCCAGCAAGAGCACATCGAGCAAGCAGAAGAAAGTGTCGGCCAAGCCTTCGAAGAAATGAATCATCGAATCAACAAACTCAAACCAAAACGGCTCTTTTCAGAGCCACAACATTTTTACAAAAGAGATAGTCCTTTCCTGCACTTTGAAATGTTTATATATTTTTTATTTGTCATGATTACAATTTTCAAGTGTTCCTTTTTTAATTGTTTCGTATTAAGCCCCTCCTCACCAAAAAATAAATATTTAAATAAAACCCAGAGAGAGATAGAGAGAACCCCCCCACCCCCCGCCACCAAAAAAAAAAAACAAAAAAAAAAGCGTAGTAAGCGGGTAAAAAGAGTGGTTGCAGAATCATGGTGGGTGGGCATAACGTGAAAGTGAATTCAACAACTTCAGATCAACAATTCACCTTAATAATATAAACCAATAATTTGTCCATGGTAGGGCTGAATGTTTTGAATCAGCGCGGAAAGAAACCGAGGCAAGCAGCATCGCCCGCCGTAAGAGTGTTGAGGGCGCTATAACGGTCAACTATCGTTGACAGTCCTATTTCGGCAAAGTTCGTGTAGTATTTAACGATTAATTTACATTTTTGTGAGGGCCTGTCGTCGGTAGAAAGAGAGAATCACCCACAATAAGATGGCCCCGCTTCAAACTCTAGAAATATCGCTGAAGGAAACAAAACTGAAATCAGCTAAACCGATAAAATACAAAATTACCGGTCAGCGGCGAAGTGCCCACACGTCATAAACGCCGATTTATATCATATGGCTTTTACTAATCACGTACAATTTTATATCAGTGGAAAGATCAAATCACGTAGTAGCCGCTTGGATCAGTTTCAAACTCTAGAAATACCCCTGCAATAAATAAGGAATCAAAACACTTGGAATGTCAAACACAAAATAAGAGGAAATGCCGAGAAACGGGCCACCGCTCCTCGGCTGGTTGGGCTTGCATGATCATGAATGGGCATTGTTGTGCGTCCGCGCCGCGACCGCAGCGTATCGTTAAAAGGCGGCCAAAATTTTCTGTGAGGCCATTACTCGTCTTCCAGTTTCAGCATCTGCTCGATTGTTCAACAGCAAATCTCGTGACAAAATCATGTCTACCTCTGCTGCAGCAACCAAATCTCCGTCCCTTCTCAAGTTGGTGAAGGAAGCCATTGCCACTCTAGGGGGCAAAGGCGGCGCCTCTTCTCAAGCCATCAAGAAGTACCTCCAGGAAAACTGTGGGGTAGACGTCGAAAAGAAGGCCAAAAGCATCCGCAATGCTCTCAACTCTGGTGTAGAGAAGGGTGAACTTATCCGCACCAAGGGTAAGGGAGCCGCCGGTACGTTCAAGATTGACAGCACCAAGGAGAAAGCTGCCGCCAAGGCTAAGGCAGCTAAGGAGAAGGAGAGAATCAAGGCCAAGAAGGAACGGGAAATGAAAGCCGAGAAAGCCAAGAAAGCAAAGATTGCAGACAAAGCCAAGAAAGCCAAAATGGTGAAGAAAGCCAAAAAGCCCGCGCCGAAGAAGTCACCCAAGAAAGCTGCCAAGAAAACTCCCTCCAAGTCAACTAAATCATCTGCCAAGAAATCCTCCACCAAGCCAGCCAAGCCAGCCAAGAAGCCAGCCAGCAAGAGCACATCGAGCAAGCAGAAGAAAGTGTCGGCCAAGCCTTCGAAGAAATGAATCATCGAATCAACAAACTCAAACCAAAACGGCTCTTTTCAGAGCCACAACATTTTTACAAAAGAGATAGTCCTTTCCTGCACTTTGAAATTTTATATATTTTTTATTTGTCATGATTACAATTTTCAAGTGTTCCTTTTTTAATTGTTTCGTATTAAGCCCCTCCTCACCAAAAAATAAATATTTAAATAAAACCCAGAGAGAGATAGAGAGAACCCCCCCACCCCCCGCCACCAAAAAAAAAAAAAAACAAAAAAAGCGTAGTAAGCGGGTAAAAAGAGTGGTTGCAGAATCATGGTGGGTGGGCATAACGTGAAAGTGAATTCAACAACTTCAGATCAACAATTCACCTTAATAATATAAACCAATAATTTGTCCATGGTAGGGCTGAATGTTTTGAATCAGCGCGGAAAGAAACCGAGGCAAGCAGCATCGCCCGCCGTAAGAGTGTTGAGGGCGCTATAACGGTCAACTATCGTTGACAGTCCTATTTCGGCAAAGTTCGTGTAGTATTTAACGATTAATTTACATTTTTGTGAGGGCCTGTCGTCGGTAGAAAGAGAGAATCACCCACAATAAGATGGCCCCGCTTCAAACTCTAGAAATATCGCTGAAGGAAACAAAACTGAAATCAGCTAAACCGATAAAATACAAAATTACCGGTCAGCGGCGAAGTGCCCACACGTCATAAACGCCGATTTATATCATATGGCTTTTACTAATCACGTACAATTTTATATCAGTGGAAAGATCAAATCACGTAGTAGCCGCTTGGATCAGTTTCAAACTCTAGAAATACCCCTGCAATAAATAAGGAATCAAAACACTTGGAATGTCAAACACAAAATAAGAGGAAATGCCGAGAAACGGGCCACCGCTCCTCGGCTGGTTGGGCTTGCATGATCATGAATGGGCATTGTTGTGCGTCCGCGCCGCGACCGCAGCGTATCGTTAAAAGGCGGCCAAAATTTTCTGTGAGGCCATTACTCGTCTTCCAGTTTCAGCATCTGCTCGATTGTTCAACAGCAAATCTCGTGACAAAATCATGTCTACCTCTGCTGCAGCAACCAAATCTCCGTCCCTTCTCAAGTTGGTGAAGGAAGCCATTGCCACTCTAGGGGGCAAAGGCGGCGCCTCTTCTCAAGCCATCAAGAAGTACCTCCAGGAAAACTGTGGGGTAGACGTCGAAAAGAAGGCCAAAAGCATCCGCAATGCTCTCAACTCTGGTGTAGAGAAGGGTGAACTTATCCGCACCAAGGGTAAGGGAGCCGCCGGTACGTTCAAGATTGACAGCACCAAGGAGAAAGCTGCCGCCAAGGCTAAGGCAGCTAAGGAGAAGGAGAGAATCAAGGCCAAGAAGGAACGGGAAATGAAAGCCGAGAAAGCCAAGAAAGCAAAGATTGCAGACAAAGCCAAGAAAGCCAAAATGGTGAAGAAAGCCAAAAAGCCCGCGCCGAAGAAGTCACCCAAGAAAGCTGCCAAGAAAACTCCCTCCAAGTCAACTAAATCATCTGCCAAGAAATCCTCCACCAAGCCAGCCAAGCCAGCCAAGAAGCCAGCCAGCAAGAGCACATCGAGCAAGCAGAAGAAAGTGTCGGCCAAGCCTTCGAAGAAATGAATCATCGAATCAACAAACTCAAACCAAAACGGCTCTTTTCAGAGCCACAACATTTTTACAAAAGAGATAGTCCTTTCCTGCACTTTGAAATGTTTATATTTTTTATTTGTCATGATTACAATTTTCAAGTGTTCCTTTTTTAATTGTTTCGTATTAAGCCCCTCCTCACCAAAAAATAAATATTTAAATAAAACCCAGAGAGAGATAGAGAGAACCCCCCCCCCCCCCGCCACCAAAAAAAAACAAAACAAAAAAAGCGTAGTAAGCGGGTAAAAAGAGTGGTTGCAGAATCATGGTGGGTGGGCATAACGTGAAAGTGAATTCAACAACTTCAGATCAACAATTCACCTTAATAATATAAACCAATAATTTGTCCATGGTAGGGCTGAATGTTTTGAATCAGCGCGGAAAGAAACCGAGGCAAGCAGCATCGCCCGCCGTAAGAGTGTTGAGGGCGCTATAACGGTCAACTATCGTTGACAGTCCTATTTCGGCAAAGTTCGTGTAGTATTTAACGATTAATTTACATTTTTGTGAGGGCCTGTCGTCGGTAGAAAGAGAGAATCACCCACAATAAGATGGCCCCGCTTCAAACTCTAGAAATATCGCTGAAGGAAACAAAACTGAAATCAGCTAAACCGATAAAATACAAAATTACCGGTCAGCGGCGAAGTGCCCACACGTCATAAACGCCGATTTATATCATATGGCTTTTACTAATCACGTACAATTTTATATCAGTGGAAAGATCAAATCACGTAGTAGCCGCTTGGATCAGTTTCAAACTCTAGAAATACCCCTGCAATAAATAAGGAATCAAAACACTTGGAATGTCAAACACAAAATAAGAGGAAATGCCGAGAAACGGGCCACCGCTCCTCGGCTGGTTGGGCTTGCATGATCATGAATGGGCATTGTTGTGCGTCCGCGCCGCGACCGCAGCGTATCGTTAAAAGGCGGCCAAAATTTTCTGTGAGGCCATTACTCGTCTTCCAGTTTCAGCATCTGCTCGATTGTTCAACAGCAAATCTCGTGACAAAATCATGTCTACCTCTGCTGCAGCAACCAAATCTCCGTCCCTTCTCAAGTTGGTGAAGGAAGCCATTGCCACTCTAGGGGGCAAAGGCGGCGCCTCTTCTCAAGCCATCAAGAAGTACCTCCAGGAAAACTGTGGGGTAGACGTCGAAAAGAAGGCCAAAAGCATCCGCAATGCTCTCAACTCTGGTGTAGAGAAGGGTGAACTTATCCGCACCAAGGGTAAGGGAGCCGCCGGTACGTTCAAGATTGACAGCACCAAGGAGAAAGCTGCCGCCAAGGCTAAGGCAGCTAAGGAGAAGGAGAGAATCAAGGCCAAGAAGGAACGGGAAATGAAAGCCGAGAAAGCCAAGAAAGCAAAGATTGCAGACAAAGCCAAGAAAGCCAAAATGGTGAAGAAAGCCAAAAAGCCCGCGCCGAAGAAGTCACCCAAGAAAGCTGCCAAGAAAACTCCCTCCAAGTCAACTAAATCATCTGCCAAGAAATCCTCCACCAAGCCAGCCAAGCCAGCCAAGAAGCCAGCCAGCAAGAGCACATCGAGCAAGCAGAAGAAAGTGTCGGCCAAGCCTTCGAAGAAATGAATCATCGAATCAACAAACTCAAACCAAAACGGCTCTTTTCAGAGCCACAACATTTTTACAAAAGAGATAGTCCTTTCCTGCACTTTGAAATGTTTATATATTTTTTATTTGTCATGATTACAATTTTCAAGTGTTCCTTTTTTAATTGTTTCGTATTAAGCCCCTCCTCACCAAAAAATAAATATTTAAATAAAACCCAGAGAGAGATAGAGAGAACCCCCCCCCCACCCCCCGCCACCAAAAAAAAAACAAACAAAAAAAAGCGTAGTAAGCGGGTAAAAAGAGTGGTTGCAGAATCATGGTGGGTGGGCATAACGTGAAAGTGAATTCAACAACTTCAGATCAACAATTCACCTTAATAATATAAACCAATAATTTGTCCATGGTAGGGCTGAATGTTTTGAATCAGCGCGGAAAGAAACCGAGGCAAGCAGCATCGCCCGCCGTAAGAGTGTTGAGGGCGCTATAACGGTCAACTATCGTTGACAGTCCTATTTCGGCAAAGTTCGTGTAGTATTTAACGATTAATTTACATTTTTGTGAGGGCCTGTCGTCGGTAGAAAGAGAGAATCACCCACAATAAGATGGCCCCGCTTCAAACTCTAGAAATATCGCTGAAGGAAACAAAACTGAAATCAGCTAAACCGATAAAATACAAAATTACCGGTCAGCGGCGAAGTGCCCACACGTCATAAACGCCGATTTATATCATATGGCTTTTACTAATCACGTACAATTTTATATCAGTGGAAAGATCAAATCACGTAGTAGCCGCTTGGATCAGTTTCAAACTCTAGAAATACCCCTGCAATAAATAAGGAATCAAAACACTTGGAATGTCAAACACAAAATAAGAGGAAATGCCGAGAAACGGGCCACCGCTCCTCGGCTGGTTGGGCTTGCATGATCATGAATGGGCATTGTTGTGCGTCCGCGCCGCGACCGCAGCGTATCGTTAAAAGGCGGCCAAAATTTTCTGTGAGGCCATTACTCGTCTTCCAGTTTCAGCATCTGCTCGATTGTTCAACAGCAAATCTCGTGACAAAATCATGTCTACCTCTGCTGCAGCAACCAAATCTCCGTCCCTTCTCAAGTTGGTGAAGGAAGCCATTGCCACTCTAGGGGGCAAAGGCGGCGCCTCTTCTCAAGCCATCAAGAAGTACCTCCAGGAAAACTGTGGGGTAGACGTCGAAAAGAAGGCCAAAAGCATCCGCAATGCTCTCAACTCTGGTGTAGAGAAGGGTGAACTTATCCGCACCAAGGGTAAGGGAGCCGCCGGTACGTTCAAGATTGACAGCACCAAGGAGAAAGCTGCCGCCAAGGCTAAGGCAGCTAAGGAGAAGGAGAGAATCAAGGCCAAGAAGGAACGGGAAATGAAAGCCGAGAAAGCCAAGAAAGCAAAGATTGCAGACAAAGCCAAGAAAGCCAAAATGGTGAAGAAAGCCAAAAAGCCCGCGCCGAAGAAGTCACCCAAGAAAGCTGCCAAGAAAACTCCCTCCAAGTCAACTAAATCATCTGCCAAGAAATCCTCCACCAAGCCAGCCAAGCCAGCCAAGAAGCCAGCCAGCAAGAGCACATCGAGCAAGCAGAAGAAAGTGTCGGCCAAGCCTTCGAAGAAATGAATCATCGAATCAACAAACTCAAACCAAAACGGCTCTTTTCAGAGCCACAACATTTTTACAAAAGAGATAGTCCTTTCCTGCACTTTGAAATTTTATATATTTTTTATTTGTCATGATTACAATTTTCAAGTGTTCCTTTTTTAATTGTTTCGTATTAAGCCCCTCCTCACCAAAAAATAAATATTTAAATAAAACCCAGAGAGAGATAGAGAGAACCCCCCCACCCCCCGCCACCAAAAAAAAAAAAAAAAAAAAAGCGTAGTAAGCGGGTAAAAAGAGTGGTTGCAGAATCATGGTGGGTGGGCATAACGTGAAAGTGAATTCAACAACTTCAGATCAACAATTCACCTTAATAATATAAACCAATAATTTGTCCATGGTAGGGCTGAATGTTTTGAATCAGCGCGGAAAGAAACCGAGGCAAGCAGCATCGCCCGCCGTAAGAGTGTTGAGGGCGCTATAACGGTCAACTATCGTTGACAGTCCTATTTCGGCAAAGTTCGTGTAGTATTTAACGATTAATTTACATTTTTGTGAGGGCCTGTCGTCGGTAGAAAGAGAGAATCACCCACAATAAGATGGCCCCGCTTCAAACTCTAGAAATATCGCTGAAGGAAACAAAACTGAAATCAGCTAAACCGATAAAATACAAAATTACCGGTCAGCGGCGAAGTGCCCACACGTCATAAACGCCGATTTATATCATATGGCTTTTACTAATCACGTACAATTTTATATCAGTGGAAAGATCAAATCACGTAGTAGCCGCTTGGATCAGTTTCAAACTCTAGAAATACCCCTGCAATAAATAAGGAATCAAAACACTTGGAATGTCAAACACAAAATAAGAGGAAATGCCGAGAAACGGGCCACCGCTCCTCGGCTGGTTGGGCTTGCATGATCATGAATGGGCATTGTTGTGCGTCCGCGCCGCGACCGCAGCGTATCGTTAAAAGGCGGCCAAAATTTTCTGTGAGGCCATTACTCGTCTTCCAGTTTCAGCATCTGCTCGATTGTTCAACAGCAAATCTCGTGACAAAATCATGTCTACCTCTGCTGCAGCAACCAAATCTCCGTCCCTTCTCAAGTTGGTGAAGGAAGCCATTGCCACTCTAGGGGGCAAAGGCGGCGCCTCTTCTCAAGCCATCAAGAAGTACCTCCAGGAAAACTGTGGGGTAGACGTCGAAAAGAAGGCCAAAAGCATCCGCAATGCTCTCAACTCTGGTGTAGAGAAGGGTGAACTTATCCGCACCAAGGGTAAGGGAGCCGCCGGTACGTTCAAGATTGACAGCACCAAGGAGAAAGCTGCCGCCAAGGCTAAGGCAGCTAAGGAGAAGGAGAGAATCAAGGCCAAGAAGGAACGGGAAATGAAAGCCGAGAAAGCCAAGAAAGCAAAGATTGCAGACAAAGCCAAGAAAGCCAAAATGGTGAAGAAAGCCAAAAAGCCCGCGCCGAAGAAGTCACCCAAGAAAGCTGCCAAGAAAATCCTCCACCAAGCCAAGCCAAGCCAGCCAAGAAGCCAGCCAGCAAGAGCACATCGAGCAAGCAGAAGAAAGTGTCGGCCAAGCCTTCGAAGAAATGAATCATCGAATCAACAAACTCAAACCAAAACGGCTCTTTTCAGAGCCACAACATTTTTACAAAAGAGATAGTCCTTTCCTGCACTTTGAAAATTTATATATTTTTTATTTGTCATGATTACAATTTTCAAGTGTTCCTTTTTTAATTGTTTCGTATTAAGCCCCTCCTCACCAAAAAATAAATATTTAAATAAAACCCAGAGAGAGATAGAGAGAACCCCCCCCCCCACCCCCGCCACCAAAAAAAAAAAAAAAAAAAAAGCGTAGTAAGCGGGTAAAAAGAGTGGTTGCAGAATCATGGTGGGTGGGCATAACGTGAAAGTGAATTCAACAACTTCAGATCAACAATTCACCTTAATAATATAAACCAATAATTTGTCCATGGTAGGGCTGAATGTTTTGAATCAGCGCGGAAAGAAACCGAGGCAAGCAGCATCGCCCGCCGTAAGAGTGTTGAGGGCGCTATAACGGTCAACTATCGTTGACAGTCCTATTTCGGCAAAGTTCGTGTAGTATTTAACGATTAATTTACATTTTTGTGAGGGCCTGTCGTCGGTAGAAAGAGAGAATCACCCACAATAAGATGGCCCCGCTTCAAACTCTAGAAATATCGCTGAAGGAAACAAAACTGAAATCAGCTAAACCGATAAAATACAAAATTACCGGTCAGCGGCGAAGTGCCACACGTCACATACATCAAACGATGATTTATATCATATGGCTTTTACTAATCACGTACAATTTTATATCAGTGGAAAGATCAAATCACGTAGTAGCCGCTTGGATCAGTTTCAAACTCTAGAAATACCCCTGCAATAAATAAGGAATCAAAACACTTGGAATGTCAAACACAAAATAAGAGGAAATGCCGAGAAACGGGCCACCGCTCCTCGGCTGGTTGGGCTTGCATGATCATGAATGGGCATTGTTGTGCGTCCGCGCCGCGACCGCAGCGTATCGTTAAAAGGCGGCCAAAATTTTCTGTGAGGCCATTACTCGTCTTCCAGTTTCAGCATCTGCTCGATTGTTCAACAGCAAATCTCGTGACAAAATCATGTCTACCTCTGCTGCAGCAACCAAATCTCCGTCCCTTCTCAAGTTGGTGAAGGAAGCCATTGCCACTCTAGGGGGCAAAGGCGGCGCCTCTTCTCAAGCCATCAAGAAGTACCTCCAGGAAAACTGTGGGGTAGACGTCGAAAAGAAGGCCAAAAGCATCCGCAATGCTCTCAACTCTGGTGTAGAGAAGGGTGAACTTATCCGCACCAAGGGTAAGGGAGCCGCCGGTACGTTCAAGATTGACAGCACCAAGGAGAAAGCTGCCGCCAAGGCTAAGGCAGCTAAGGAGAAGGAGAGAATCAAGGCCAAGAAGGAACGGGAAATGAAAGCCGAGAAAGCCAAGAAAGCAAAGATTGCAGACAAAGCCAAGAAAGCCAAAATGGTGAAGAAAGCCAAAAAGCCCGCGCCGAAGAAGTCACCCAAGAAAGCTGCCAAGAAAACTCCCTCCAAGTCAACTAAATCATCTGCCAAGAAATCCTCCACCAAGCCAGCCAAGCCAGCCAAGAAGCCAGCCAGCAAGAGCACATCGAGCAAGCAGAAGAAAGTGTCGGCCAAGCCTTCGAAGAAATGAATCATCGAATCAACAAACTCAAACCAAAACGGCTCTTTTCAGAGCCACAACATTTTTACAAAAGAGATAGTCCTTTCCTGCACTTTGAAATTTTTATATTTTTTATTTGTCATGATTACAATTTTCAAGTGTTCCTTTTTTAATTGTTTCGTATTAAGCCCCTCCTCACCAAAAAATAAATATTTAAAAAAACCAGAGAGAGATAGAGGAGACCCCCCCCACCCCCGCCACCAAAAAAAAACAAAAACAAAAAAAGCGTAGTAAGCGGGTAAAAAGAGTGGTTGCAGAATCATGGTGGGTGGGCATAACGTGAAAGTGAATTCAACAACTTCAGATCAACAATTCACCTTAATAAAAAACCAATAATTTGTCCATGGTAGGGCTGAATGTTTGAATCAGCGCGGAAAGAAACCGAGGCAAGCAGCATCGCCCGCCGTAAGAGTGTTGAGGGCGCTATAACGGTCAACTATCGTTGACAGTCCTATTTCGGCAAAGTTCGTGTAGTTTTAACGATTAATTTACATTTTTGTGAGGGCCTGTCGTCGGTAGAAAGAGAGAATCACCCACAATAAGATGGCCCCGCTTCAAACTCTAGAAATATCGCTGAAGGAAACAAAACTGAAATCAGCTAAACCGATAAAATACAAAATTACCGGTCAGCGGCGAAGTGCCCACACGTCATAAACGCCGATTTATATCATATGGCTTTTACTAATCACGTACAATTTTATATCAGTGGAAAGATCAAATCACGTAGTAGCCGCTTGGATCAGTTTCAAACTCTAGAAATACCCCTGCAATAAATAAGGAATCAAAACACTTGGAATGTCAAACACAAAATAAGAGGAAATGCCGAGAAACGGGCCACCGCTCCTCGGCTGGTTGGGCTTGCATGATCATGAATGGGCATTGTTGTGCGTCCGCGCCGCGACCGCAGCGTATCGTTAAAAGGCGGCCAAAATTTTCTGTGAGGCCATTACTCGTCTTCCAGTTTCAGCATTTATCTGCTCGATTGTTCAACAGCAAATCTCGTGACAAAATCATGTCTACCTCTGCTGCAGCAACCAAATCTCCGTCCCTTCTCAAGTTGGAAGGAAGCCATTGCCACTCTAGGGGGCAAAGGCGGCGCCTCTTCTCAAGCCATCAAGAAGAAGTACCTCCAGGAAAACTGTGGGGTAGACGTCGAAAAGAAGGCCAAAAGCATCCGCAATGCTCTCAACTCTGGTGTAGAGAAGGGTGAACTTATCCGCACCAAGGGTAAGGGAGCCGCCGGTACGTTCAAGATTGACAGCACCAAGGAGAAAGCTGCCGCCAAGGCTAAGGCAGCTAAGGAGAAGGAGAGAATCAAGGCCAAGAAGGAACGGGAAATGAAAGCCGAGAAAGCCAAGAAAGCAAAGATTGCAGACAAAGCCAAGAAAGCCAAAATGGTGAAGAAAGCCAAAAAGCCCGCGCCGAAGAAGTCACCCAAGAAAGCTGCCAAGAAAACTCCCTCCAAGTCAACTAAATCATCTGCCAAGAAATCCTCCACCAAGCCAGCCAAGCCAGCC
>NW_024037075.1:7815398-7855601 GCF_015706575.1 Patiria miniata
CATTTTTACAAAAGAGATAGTCCTTTCCTGCACTTTGAAATTTTTATATATTTTTTATTTGTCATGATTACAATTTTCAAGTGTTCCTTTTTTAATTGTTTCGTATTAAGCCCCTCCTCACCAAAAAATAAATATTTAATAAAACCCAGAGAGAGATAGAGAGAACCCCCCCACCCCCGCCACCAAAAAAAAAAAAAAAAAAAAAAGCGTAGTAAGCGGGTAAAAAGAGTGGTTGCAGAATCATGGTGGGTGGGCATAACGTGAAAGTGAATTCAACAACTTCAGATCAACAATTCACCTTAATAATATAAACCAATAATTTGTCCATGGTAGGGCTGAATGTTTTGAATCAGCGCGGAAAGAAACCGAGGCAAGCAGCATCGCCCGCCGTAAGAGTGTTGAGGGCGCTATAACGGTCAACTATCGTTGACAGTCCTATTTCGGCAAAGTTCGTGTAGTATTAACGATTAATTTACATTTTTGTGAGGGCCTGTCGTCGGTAGAAAGAGAGAATCACCCACATAAGATGGCCCCGCTTCAAACTCTAGAAATATCGCTGAAGGAAACAAACTGAAATCAGCTAAACCGATAAATACAAAATTACCGGTCAGCGGCGAAGTGCCCACACGTCATAAACGCCGATTTATATCATATGGCTTTTACTAATCACGTACAATTTTATATCAGTGGAAAGATCAAATCACGTAGTAGCCGCTTGGATCAGTTTCAAACTCTAGAAATACCCCTGCAATAAATAAGGAATCAAAACACTTGGAATGTCAAACACAAAATAGAGGAAATGCCGAGAAACGGCCACCGCTCCTCGGCTGGTTGGGCTTGCATGATCATGAAGGGCATTGTTGTGCGCCGCGCCGCGACCGCAGCGTATCGTTAAAAAGGCCAAAATTTTCTGTGAGGCCATTACTCGTCTTCCAGTTTCAGCATCTGCTCGATTGTTCAACAGCAAATCTCGTGACAAAATCATGTCTACCTCGCTGCAGCAACCAAATCTCCGTCCCTTCTCAAGTTGGTGAAGGAAGCCATTGCCACTCTAGGGGGCAAGGCGGCGCCTCTTCTCAAGCCATCAAGAAGTACCTCCAGGAAAACTGTGGGGTAGACGTCGAAAAGAAGGCCAAAAGCATCCGCAATGCTCTCAACTCTGGTGTAGAGAAGGGTGAACTTATCCGCACCAAGGGTAAGGGAGCCGCCGGTACGTTCAAGATTGACAGCACCAAGGAGAAAGCTGCCCGCCAAGGCTAAGCAGCTAAGGAGAAGGAGAGAATCAAGGCCAAGAAGGAACGGGAAATGAAAGCCGAGAAAGCCAAGAAAGCAAAGATTGCAGACAAAGCCAAGAAAGCCAAAATGGTGTGAAGAAAGCCAAAAAGCCCGCGCGCCGAAGAAGTTCACCCAAGAAAGCTGCCAAGAAAACTCCCTCCAAGTCAACTAAATCATCTGCCAAGAAATCCTCCACCAAGCCAGCAAGCCAGCCAAGAAGCCAGCCAGCAAGAGCACATCGAGCAAGCAGAAGAAAGTGTCGGCCAAGCCTTCGAAGAAATGAATCATCGAATCAACAAACCAAACCAAAACGGCTCTTTTCAGAGCCACAACATTTTTACAAAAGAGATAGTCCTTTCCTGCACTTGAAATTTTTATATATTTTTTATTTGTCATGATTACAATTTTCAAGTGTTCCTTTTTTAATTGTTTCGTATTAAGCCCCTCCTCACCAAAAAATAAATATTTAAATAAAACCCAGAGAGAGATAGAGAGAACCCCCCCACCCCCCGCCACAAAAAAAAAAAAAAACAAAAAAAGCGTAGTAAGCGGGTAAAAAGAGTGGTTGCAGAATCATGGTGGGTGGGCATAACGTGAAAGTGAATTCAACAACTTCAGATCAACAATTCACCTTAATAATATAAACCAATAATTTGTCCATGGTAGGGCTGAATGTTTGAATCAGCGCGGAAAGAAACGAGGCAAGCAGCATCGCCGCCGTAAGAGTGTTGAGGGCGCTATAACGGTCAACTATCGTTGACAGTCCTATTTCGGCAAAGTTCGTGTAGTATTTAACGATTAATTTACATTTTTGTGAGGGCCTGTCGTCGGTAGAAAGAGAGAGAATCACCCACAATAAGATGGCCCCGCTTCAAACTCTAGAAATATCGCTGAAGGAAACAAAACTGAAATCAGCTAAACCGATAAAATACAAAATTACCGGTCAGCGGCGAAGTGCCCACACGTCATAAACGCCGATTTATATCATATGGCTTTTACTAATCACGGTACAATTTTATATCAGTGGAAAGATCAAATCACGTAGTAGCCGCTTGGATCAGTTTCAAACTCTAGAAATACCCCTGCAATAAATAAGGAATCAAAACACTTGGAATGTCAAACACAAAATAAGAGGAAATGCCGAGAAACGGGCCACCGCTCTCGGCTGGTTGGGCTTGCATGATCATGAATGGGCATTGTTGTGCGTCCGCGCCGCGACCGCAGCGTATCGTTAAAAGGCGGCCAAAATTTTCTGTGAGGCCATTACTCGTCTTCCAGTTTCAGCATCTGCTCGATTGTTCAACAGCAAATCTCGTGACAAAATCATGTCTACCTCTGCTGCAGCAACCAAATCTCCGTCCCTTCTCAAGTTGGTGAAGGAAGCCATTGCCACTCTAGGGGGCAAAGGCGGCGCCTCTTCTCAAGCCATCAAGAAGTACCTCCAGGAAAACTGTGGGGTAGACGTCGAAAAGAAGGCCAAAAGCATCCGCAATGCTCTCAACTCTGGTGTAGAGAAAGGTGAACTTATCCGCACCAAGGGTAAGGGAGCCGCCGGTACGTTCAAGATTGACAGCACCAAGGAGAAAGCTGCCGCCAAGGCTAAGGCAGCTAAGGAGAAGGAGAGAATCAAGGCCAAGAAGGAACGGGAAATGAAAGCCGAGAAAGCCAAGAAAGCAAAGATTGCAGACAAAGCCAAGAAAGCCAAAATGTGTGAAGAAAGCCAAAAAGCCCGCGCCGAAGAAGTCACCCAAGAAAGCTGCCAAAAACTCCCTCCAAGTCAACTAAATCATCTGCCAAGAAATCCTCCACCAAGCCAGCCAAGCCAGCCAAGAAGCCAGCCAGCAAGAGCACATCGAGCAAGCAGAAGAAAGTGTCGGCCAAGCCTTCGAAGAAATGAATCATCGAATCAACAAACTCAAACCAAAACGGCTCTTTTCAGAGCCACAACATTTTTACAAAGAGATAGTCCTTTCCTGCACTTTGAAATGTTTATATATTTTTTATTTGTCATGATTACAATTTCAAGTGTTCCTTTTTAATTGTTTCGTATTAAGCCCCTCCTCACCCAAAATAAATATTTAAATAAACCAGAGAGAGATAGAGAGAACCCCCCCACCCCCCGCCACCAAAAAAAAAAAAAAAAAAAAAAGCGTAGTAAGCGGGTAAAAAGAGTGGTTGCAGAATCATGGTGGGTGGGCATAACGTGAAAGTGAATTCAACAACTTCAGATCAACAATTCACCTTAATAATATAAACCAATAATTTGTCCATGGTAGGGCTGAATGTTTGAATCAGCGCGGAAAGAAACCGAGGCAGCAGCAGCATCGCCCGCCGTAAGAGTGTTGAGGGCGCTATAACGGTCAACTATCGTTGACAGTCCTATTTCGGCAAAGTTCGTGTAGTATTTAACGATTAATTTACATTTTTGTGAGGGCCTGTCGTCGGTAGAAAGAGAGAATCACCCACAATAAGATGGGCCCCGCTTCAAACTCTAGAAATATCGCTGAAGGAAACAAAACTGAAATCAGCTAAACCGATAAAATACAAAATTACCGGTCAGCGGCGAAGTGCCCACACGTCATAAACGCCGATTTATATCATATGGCTTTTACTAATCACGTACAATTTTATATCAGTGGAAAGATCAAATCACGTAGTAGCCGCTTGGATCAGTTTCAAACTCTAGAAATACCCCTGCAATAAATAAGGAATCAAAACACTTGGAATGTCAAACACAAAATAAGAGGAAATGCCGAGAAACGGGCCACCGCTCCTCGGCTGGTTGGGCTTGCATGATCATGAATGGGCATTGTTGTGCGTCCGCGCCGCGACCGCAGCGTATCGTTAAAAGGCGGCCAAAATTTTCTGTGAGGCCATTACTCGTCTTCCAGTTTCAGCATCTGCTCGATTGTTCAACAGCAAATCTCGTGACAAAATCATGTCTACCTCTGCTGCAGCAACCAAATCTCCGTCCCTTCTCAAGTTGGTGAAGGAAGCCATTGCCACTCTAGGGGGCAAAGGCGGCGCCTCTTCTCAAGCCATCAAGAAGTACCTCCAGGAAAACTGTGGGGTAGACGTCGAAAAGAAGGCCAAAAGCATCCGCAATGCTCTCAACTCTGGTGTAGAGAAGGGTGAACTTATCCGCACCAAGGGTAAGGGAGCCGCCGGTACGTTCAAGATTGACAGCACCAAGGAGAAAGCTGCCGCCAAGGCTAAGGCAGCTAAGGAGAAGGAGAGAATCAAGGCCAAGAAGGAACGGGAAATGAAAGCCGAGAAAGCCAAGAAAGCAAAGATTGCAGACAAAGCCAAGAAAGCCAAAATGGTGAAGAAAGCCAAAAAGCCCGCGCCGAAGAAGTCACCCAAGAAAGCTGCCAAGAAAACTCCCTCCAAGTCAACTAAATCATCTGCCAAGAAATCCTCCACCAAGCCAGCCAAGCCAGCCAAGAAGCCAGCCAGCAAGAGCACATCGAGCAAGCAGAAGAAAGTGTCGGCCAAGCCTTCGAAGAAATGAATCATCGAATCAACAAACTCAAACCAAAACGGCTCTTTTCAGAGCCACAACATTTTTACAAAAGAGATAGTCCTTTCCTGCACTTTGAAATGTTTATATATTTTTTATTTGTCATGATTACAATTTTCAAGTGTTCCTTTTTTAATTGTTTCGTATTAAGCCCCTCCTCACCAAAAAATAAATATTTAAATAAAACCCAGAGAGAGATAGAGAGAACCCCCCCACCCCCCGCCACCAAAAAAAAAAAAACAAAAAAAAGCGTAGTAAGCGGGTAAAAAGAGTGGTTGCAGAATCATGGTGGGTGGGCATAACGTGAAAGTGAATTCAACAACTTCAGATCAACAATTCACCTTAATAATATAAACCAATAATTTGTCCATGGTAGGGCTGAATGTTTTGAATCAGCGCGGAAAGAAACCGAGGCAAGCAGCATCGCCCGCCGTAAGAGTGTTGAGGGCGCTATAACGGTCAACTATCGTTGACAGTCCTATTTCGGCAAAGTTCGTGTAGTATTTAACGATTAATTTACATTTTTGTGAGGGCCTGTCGTCGGTAGAAAGAGAGAATCACCCACAATAAGATGGCCCCGCTTCAAACTCTAGAAATATCGCTGAAGGAAACAAAACTGAAATCAGCTAAACCGATAAAATACAAAATTACCGGTCAGCGGCGAAGTGCCCACACGTCATAAACGCCGATTTATATCATATGGCTTTTACTAATCACGTACAATTTTATATCAGTGGAAAGATCAAATCACGTAGTAGCCGCTTGGATCAGTTTCAAACTCTAGAAATACCCCTGCAATAAATAAGGAATCAAAACACTTGGAATGTCAAACACAAAATAAGAGGAAATGCCGAGAAACGGGCCACCGCTCCTCGGCTGGTTGGGCTTGCATGATCATGAATGGGCATTGTTGTGCGTCCGCGCCGCGACCGCAGCGTATCGTTAAAAGGCGGCCAAAATTTTCTGTGAGGCCATTACTCGTCTTCCAGTTTCAGCATCTGCTCGATTGTTCAACAGCAAATCTCGTGACAAAATCATGTCTACCTCTGCTGCAGCAACCAAATCTCCGTCCCTTCTCAAGTTGGTGAAGGAAGCCATTGCCACTCTAGGGGGCAAAGGCGGCGCCTCTTCTCAAGCCATCAAGAAGTACCTCCAGGAAAACTGTGGGGTAGACGTCGAAAAGAAGGCCAAAAGCATCCGCAATGCTCTCAACTCTGGTGTAGAGAAGGGTGAACTTATCCGCACCAAGGGTAAGGGAGCCGCCGGTACGTTCAAGATTGACAGCACCAAGGGAGAAAGCTGCCGCCAAGGCTAAGGCAGCTAAGGAGAAGGAGAGAATCAAGGCCAAGAAGGAACGGGAAATGAAAGCCGAGAAAGCCAAGAAAGCAAAGATTGCAGACAAAGCCAAGAAAGCCAAAATGGTGAAGAAAGCCAAAAAGCCCGCGCCGAAGAAGTCACCCAAGAAAGCTGCCAAGAAAACTCCCTCCAAGTCAACTAAATCATCTGCCAAGAAATCCTCCACCAAGCCAGCCAAGCCAGCCAAGAAGCCAGCCAGCAAGAGCACATCGAGCAAGCAGAAGAAAGTGTCGGCCAAGCCTTCGAAGAAATGAATCATCGAATCAACAAACTCAAACCAAAACGGCTCTTTTCAGAGCCACAACATTTTTACAAAAGAGATAGTCCTTTCCTGCACTTTGAAATGTTTATATATTTTTTATTTGTCATGATTACAATTTTCAAGTGTTCCTTTTTTAATTGTTTCGTATTAAGCCCCTCCTCACCAAAAAATAAATATTTAAATAAAACCCAGAGAGAGATAGAGAGAACCCCCCCACCCCCCGCCACCAAAAAAAAAAAAAAAAAAAAGCGTAGTAAGCGGGTAAAAAGAGTGGTTGCAGAATCATGGTGGGTGGGCATAACGTGAAAGTGAATTCAACAACTTCAGATCAACAATTCACCTTAATAATATAAACCAATAATTTGTCCATGGTAGGGCTGAATGTTTTGAATCAGCGCGGAAAGAAACCGAGGCAAGCAGCATCGCCGCCGTAAGAGTGTTGAGGGCGCTATAACGGTCAACTATCGTTGACAGTCCTATTTCGGCAAAGTTCGTGTAGTATTTAACGATTAATTTACATTTTTGTGAGGGCCTGTCGTCGGTAGAAAGAGAGAATCACCCACAATAAGATGGCCCCGCTTCAAACTCTAGAAATATCGCTGAAGGAAACAAAACTGAAATCAGCTAAACCGATAAAATACAAAATTACCGGTCAGCGGCGAAGTGCCCACACGTCATAAACGCCGATTTATATCATATGGCTTTTACTAATCACGTACAATTTTATATCAGTGGAAAGATCAAATCACGTAGTAGCCGCTTGGATCAGTTTCAAACTCTAGAAATACCCCTGCAATAAATAAGGAATCAAAACACTTGGAATGTCAAACACAAAATAAGAGGAAATGCCGAGAAACGGGCCACCGCTCCTCGGCTGGTTGGGCTTGCATGATCATGAATGGGCATTGTTGTGCGTCCGCGCCGCGACCGCAGCGTATCGTTAAAAGGCGGCCAAAATTTTCTGTGAGGCCATTACTCGTCTTCCAGTTTCAGCATCTGCTCGATTGTTCAACAGCAAATCTCGTGACAAAATCATGTCTACCTCTGCTGCAGCAACCAAATCTCCGTCCCTTCTCAAGTTGGTGAAGGAAGCCATTGCCACTCTAGGGGGCAAAGGCGGCGCCTCTTCTCAAGCCATCAAGAAGTACCTCCAGGAAAACTGTGGGGTAGACGTCGAAAAGAAGGCCAAAAGCATCCGCAATGCTCTCAACTCTGGTGTAGAGAAGGGTGAACTTATCCGCACCAAGGGTAAGGGAGCCGCCGGTACGTTCAAGATTGACAGCACCAAGGAGAAAGCTGCCGCCAAGGCTAAGGCAGCTAAGGAGAAGGAGAGAATCAAGGCCAAGAAGGAACGGGAAATGAAAGCCGAGAAAGCCAAGAAAGCAAAGATTGCAGACAAAGCCAAGAAAGCCAAAATGGTGTGAAGAAAGCCAAAAAGCCCGCGCCGAAGAAGTCACCCAAGAAAGCTGCCAAGAAACTCCTCCACCAAGCCAGCCAAGCCAGCAGCCAAGAAGCCAGCCAGCAAGAGCACATCGAGCAAGCAGAAGAAAGTGTCGGCCAAGCCTTCGAAGAAATGAATCATCGAATCAACAAACTCAAACCAAAACGGCTCTTTTCAGAGCCACAACATTTTTACAAAAGAGATAGTCCTTTCCTGCACTTTGAAATGTTTATATATTTTTTATTTGTCATGATTACAATTTTCAAGTGTTCCTTTTTTAATTGTTTCGTATTAAGCCCCTCCTCACCAAAAAATAAATATTTAAATAAAACCCAGAGAGAGATAGAGAGAACCCCCCCCCCACCCCGCCACCAAAAAAAAAAAAAAAAAAAAAAAAGCGTAGTAAGCGGGTAAAAAGAGTGGTTGCAGAATCATGGTGGGTGGGCATAACGTGAAAGTGAATTCAACAACTTCAGATCAACAATTCACCTTAATAATATAAACCAATAATTTGTCCATGGTAGGGCTGAATGTTTTGAATCAGCGCGGAAAGAAACCGAGGCAAGCAGCATCGCCCGCCGTAAGAGTGTTGAGGGCGCTATAACGGTCAACTATCGTTGACAGTCCTATTTCGGCAAAGTTCGTGTAGTATTTAACGATTAATTTACATTTTTGTGAGGGCCTGTCGTCGGTAGAAAGAGAGAATCACCCACAATAAGATGGCCCCGCTTCAAACTCTAGAAATATCGCTGAAGGAAACAAAACTGAAATCAGCTAAACCGATAAAATACAAAATTACCGGTCAGCGGCGAAGTGCCCACACGTCATAAACGCCGATTTATATCATATGGCTTTTACTAATCACGTACAATTTTATATCAGTGGAAAGATCAAATCACGTAGTAGCCGCTTGGATCAGTTTCAAACTCTAGAAATACCCCTGCAATAAATAAGGAATCAAAACACTTGGAATGTCAAACACAAAATAAGAGGAAATGCCGAGAAACGGGCCACCGCTCCTCGGCTGGTTGGGCTTGCATGATCATGAATGGGCATTGTTGTGCGTCCGCGCCGCGACCGCAGCGTATCGTTAAAAGGCGGCCAAAATTTTCTGTGAGGCCATTACTCGTCTTCCAGTTTCAGCATCTGCTCGATTGTTCAACAGCAAATCTCGTGACAAAATCATGTCTACCTCTGCTGCAGCAACCAAATCTCCGTCCCTTCTCAAGTTGGTGAAGGAAGCCATTGCCACTCTAGGGGGCAAAGGCGGCGCCTCTTCTCAAGCCATCAAGAAGTACCTCCAGGAAAACTGTGGGGTAGACGTCGAAAAGAAGGCCAAAAGCATCCGCAATGCTCTCAACTCTGGTGTAGAGAAGGGTGAACTTATCCGCACCAAGGGTAAGGGAGCCGCCGGTACGTTCAAGATTGACAGCACCAAGGAGAAAGCTGCCGCCAAGGCTAAGGCAGCTAAGGAGAAGGAGAGAATCAAGGCCAAGAAGGAACGGGAAATGAAAGCCGAGAAAGCCAAGAAAGCAAAGATTGCAGACAAAGCCAAGAAAGCCAAAATGGTGAAGAAAGCCAAAAAGCCCGCGCCGAAGAAGTCACCCAAGAAAGCTGCCAAGAAAACTCCCTCCAAGTCAACTAAATCATCTGCCAAGAAATCCTCCACCAAGCCAGCCAAGCCAGCCAAGAAGCCAGCCAGCAAGAGCACATCGAGCAAGCAGAAGAAAGTGTCGGCCAAGCCTTCGAAGAAATGAATCATCGAATCAACAAACTCAAACCAAAACGGCTCTTTTCAGAGCCACAACATTTTTACAAAAGAGATAGTCCTTTCCTGCACTTTGAAATTTTTATATATTTTTTATTTGTCATGATTACAATTTTCAAGTGTTCCTTTTTTAATTGTTTCGTATTAAGCCCCTCCTCACCAAAAAATAAATATTTAAATAAAACCCAGAGAGAGATAGAGAGAACCCCCCCACCCCCCGCCACCAAAAAAAAAAAAAAAAAAAAGCGTAGTAAGCGGGTAAAAAGAGTGGTTGCAGAATCATGGTGGGTGGGCATAACGTGAAAGTGAATTCAACAACTTCAGATCAACAATTCACCTTAATAATATAAACCAATAATTTGTCCATGGTAGGGCTGAATGTTTTGAATCAGCGCGGAAAGAAACCGAGGCAAGCAGCATCGCCCGCCGTAAGAGTGTTGAGGGCGCTATAACGGTCAACTATCGTTGACAGTCCTATTTCGGCAAAGTTCGTGTAGTATTTAACGATTAATTTACATTTTTGTGAGGGCCTGTCGTCGGTAGAAAGAGAGAATCACCCACAATAAGATGGCCCCGCTTCAAACTCTAGAAATATCGCTGAAGGAAACAAAACTGAAATCAGCTAAACCGATAAAATACAAAATTACCGGTCAGCGGCGAAGTGCCCACACGTCATAAACGCCGATTTATATCATATGGCTTTTACTAATCACGTACAATTTTATATCAGTGGAAAGATCAAATCACGTAGTAGCCGCTTGGATCAGTTTCAAACTCTAGAAATACCCCTGCAATAAATAAGGAATCAAAACACTTGGAATGTCAAACACAAAATAAGAGGAAATGCCGAGAAACGGGCCACCGCTCCTCGGCTGGTTGGGCTTGCATGATCATGAATGGGCATTGTTGTGCGTCCGCGCCGCGACCGCAGCGTATCGTTAAAAGGCGGCCAAAATTTTCTGTGAGGCCATTACTCGTCTTCCAGTTTCAGCATCTGCTCGATTGTTCAACAGCAAATCTCGTGACAAAATCATGTCTACCTCTGCTGCAGCAACCAAATCTCCGTCCCTTCTCAAGTTGGTGAAGGAAGCCATTGCCACTCTAGGGGGCAAAGGCGGCGCCTCTTCTCAAGCCATCAAGAAGTACCTCCAGGAAAACTGTGGGGTAGACGTCGAAAAGAAGGCCAAAAGCATCCGCAATGCTCTCAACTCTGGTGTAGAGAAGGGTGAACTTATCCGCACCAAGGGTAAGGGAGCCGCCGGTACGTTCAAGATTGACAGCACCAAGGAGAAAGCTGCCGCCAAGGCTAAGGCAGCTAAGGAGAAGGAGAGAATCAAGGCCAAGAAGGAACGGGAAATGAAAGCCGAGAAAGCCAAGAAAGCAAAGATTGCAGACAAAGCCAAGAAAGCCAAAATGGTGAAGAAAGCCAAAAAGCCCGCGCCGAAGAAGTCACCCAAGAAAGCTGCCAAGAAAACTCCCTCCAAGTCAACTAAATCATCTGCCAAGAAATCCTCCACCAAGCCAGCCAAGCCAGCCAAGAAGCCAGCCAGCAAGAGCACATCGAGCAAGCAGAAGAAAGTGTCGGCCAAGCCTTCGAAGAAATGAATCATCGAATCAACAAACTCAAACCAAAACGGCTCTTTTCAGAGCCACAACATTTTTACAAAAGAGATAGTCCTTTCCTGCACTTTGAAATTTTTATATATTTTTTATTTGTCATGATTACAATTTTCAAGTGTTCCTTTTTTAATTGTTTCGTATTAAGCCCCTCCTCACCAAAAAATAAATATTTAAATAAAACCCAGAGAGAGATAGAGAGAACCCCCCCACCCCCCGCCACCAAAAAAAAAAAAAAAAAAAAAGCGTAGTAAGCGGGTAAAAAGAGTGGTTGCAGAATCATGGTGGGTGGGCATAACGTGAAAGTGAATTCAACAACTTCAGATCAACAATTCACCTTAATAATATAAACCAATAATTTGTCCATGGTAGGGCTGAATGTTTTGAATCAGCGCGGAAAGAAACCGAGGCAAGCAGCATCGCCCGCCGTAAGAGTGTTGAGGGCGCTATAACGGTCAACTATCGTTGACAGTCCTATTTCGGCAAAGTTCGTGTAGTATTTAACGATTAATTTACATTTTTGTGAGGGCCTGTCGTCGGTAGAAAGAGAGAATCACCCACAATAAGATGGCCCCGCTTCAAACTCTAGAAATATCGCTGAAGGAAACAAAACTGAAATCAGCTAAACCGATAAAATACAAAATTACCGGTCAGCGGCGAAGTGCCCACACGTCATAAACGCCGATTTATATCATATGGCTTTTACTAATCACGTACAATTTTATATCAGTGGAAAGATCAAATCACGTAGTAGCCGCTTGGATCAGTTTCAAACTCTAGAAATACCCCTGCAATAAATAAGGAATCAAAACACTTGGAATGTCAAACACAAAATAAGAGGAAATGCCGAGAAACGGGCCACCGCTCCTCGGCTGGTTGGGCTTGCATGATCATGAATGGGCATTGTTGTGCGTCCGCGCCGCGACCGCAGCGTATCGTTAAAAGGCGGCCAAAATTTTCTGTGAGGCCATTACTCGTCTTCCAGTTTCAGCATCTGCTCGATTGTTCAACAGCAAATCTCGTGACAAAATCATGTCTACCTCTGCTGCAGCAACCAAATCTCCGTCCCTTCTCAAGTTGGTGAAGGAAGCCATTGCCACTCTAGGGGGCAAAGGCGGCGCCTCTTCTCAAGCCATCAAGAAGTACCTCCAGGAAAACTGTGGGGTAGACGTCGAAAAGAAGGCCAAAAGCATCCGCAATGCTCTCAACTCTGGTGTAGAGAAGGGTGAACTTATCCGCACCAAGGGTAAGGGAGCCGCCGGTACGTTCAAGATTGACAGCACCAAGGAGAAAGCTGCCGCCAAGGCTAAGGCAGCTAAGGAGAAGGAGAGAATCAAGGCCAAGAAGGAACGGGAAATGAAAGCCGAGAAAGCCAAGAAAGCAAAGATTGCAGACAAAGCCAAGAAAGCCAAAATGGTGAAGAAAGCCAAAAAGCCCGCGCCGAAGAAGTCACCCAAGAAAGCTGCCAAGAAAACTCCCTCCAAGTCAACTAAATCATCTGCCAAGAAATCCTCCACCAAGCCAGCCAAGCCAGCCAAGAAGCCAGCCAGCAAGAGCACATCGAGCAAGCAGAAGAAAGTGTCGGCCAAGCCTTCGAAGAAATGAATCATCGAATCAACAAACTCAAACCAAAACGGCTCTTTTCAGAGCCACAACATTTTTACAAAAGAGATAGTCCTTTCCTGCACTTTGAAATTTTTATATATTTTTTATTTGTCATGATTACAATTTTCAAGTGTTCCTTTTTTAATTGTTTCGTATTAAGCCCCTCCTCACCAAAAAATAAATATTTAAATAAAACCCAGAGAGAGATAGAGAGAACCCCCCCCCCACCCCCCGCCACCAAAAAAAAAAAAAAAAAAAAAGCGTAGTAAGCGGGTAAAAAGAGTGGTTGCAGAATCATGGTGGGTGGGCATAACGTGAAAGTGAATTCAACAACTTCAGATCAACAATTCACCTTAATAATATAAACCAATAATTTGTCCATGGTAGGGCTGAATGTTTTGAATCAGCGCGGAAAGAAACCGAGGCAAGCAGCATCGCCCGCCGTAAGAGTGTTGAGGGCGCTATAACGGTCAACTATCGTTGACAGTCCTATTTCGGCAAAGTTCGTGTAGTATTTAACGATTAATTTACATTTTTGTGAGGGCCTGTCGTCGGTAGAAAGAGAGAATCACCCACAATAAGATGGCCCCGCTTCAAACTCTAGAAATATCGCTGAAGGAAACAAAACTGAAATCAGCTAAACCGATAAAATACAAAATTACCGGTCAGCGGCGAAGTGCCCACACGTCATAAACGCCGATTTATATCATATGGCTTTTACTAATCACGTACAATTTTATATCAGTGGAAAGATCAAATCACGTAGTAGCCGCTTGGATCAGTTTCAAACTCTAGAAATACCCCTGCAATAAATAAGGAATCAAAACACTTGGAATGTCAAACACAAAATAAGAGGAAATGCCGAGAAACGGGCCACCGCTCCTCGGCTGGTTGGGCTTGCATGATCATGAATGGGCATTGTTGTGCGTCCGCGCCGCGACCGCAGCGTATCGTTAAAAGGCGGCCAAAATTTTCTGTGAGGCCATTACTCGTCTTCCAGTTTCAGCATCTGCTCGATTGTTCAACAGCAAATCTCGTGACAAAATCATGTCTACCTCTGCTGCAGCAACCAAATCTCCGTCCCTTCTCAAGTTGGTGAAGGAAGCCATTGCCACTCTAGGGGGCAAAGGCGGCGCCTCTTCTCAAGCCATCAAGAAGTACCTCCAGGAAAACTGTGGGGTAGACGTCGAAAAGAAGGCCAAAAGCATCCGCAATGCTCTCAACTCTGGTGTAGAGAAGGGTGAACTTATCCGCACCAAGGGTAAGGGAGCCGCCGGTACGTTCAAGATTGACAGCACCAAGGAGAAAGCTGCCGCCAAGGCTAAGGCAGCTAAGGAGAAGGAGAGAATCAAGGCCAAGAAGGAACGGGAAATGAAAGCCGAGAAAGCCAAGAAAGCAAAGATTGCAGACAAAGCCAAGAAAGCCAAAATGGTGAAGAAAGCCAAAAAGCCCGCGCCGAAGAAGTCACCCAAGAAAGCTGCCAAGAAAACTCCCTCCAAGTCAACTAAATCATCTGCCAAGAAATCCTCCACCAAGCCAGCCAAGCCAGCCAAGAAGCCAGCCAGCAAGAGCACATCGAGCAAGCAGAAGAAAGTGTCGGCCAAGCCTTCGAAGAAATGAATCATCGAATCAACAAACTCAAACCAAAACGGCTCTTTTCAGAGCCACAACATTTTTACAAAAGAGATAGTCCTTTCCTGCACTTTGAAATGTTTATATATTTTTTATTTGTCATGATTACAATTTTCAAGTGTTCCTTTTTTAATTGTTTCGTATTAAGCCCCTCCTCACCAAAAAATAAATATTTAAATAAAACCCAGAGAGAGATAGAGAGAACCCCCCCACCCCCCGCCACCAAAAAAAAAAAAAAAAAAAAAGCGTAGTAAGCGGGTAAAAAGAGTGGTTGCAGAATCATGGTGGGTGGGCATAACGTGAAAGTGAATTCAACAACTTCAGATCAACAATTCACCTTAATAATATAAACCAATAATTTGTCCATGGTAGGGCTGAATGTTTTGAATCAGCGCGGAAAGAAACCGAGGCAAGCAGCATCGCCCGCCGTAAGAGTGTTGAGGGCGCTATAACGGTCAACTATCGTTGACAGTCCTATTTCGGCAAAGTTCGTGTAGTATTTAACGATTAATTTACATTTTTGTGAGGGCCTGTCGTCGGTAGAAAGAGAGAATCACCCACAATAAGATGGCCCCGCTTCAAACTCTAGAAATATCGCTGAAGGAAACAAAACTGAAATCAGCTAAACCGATAAAATACAAAATTACCGGTCAGCGGCGAAGTGCCCACACGTCATAAACGCCGATTTATATCATATGGCTTTTACTAATCACGTACAATTTTATATCAGTGGAAAGATCAAATCACGTAGTAGCCGCTTGGATCAGTTTCAAACTCTAGAAATACCCCTGCAATAAATAAGGAATCAAAACACTTGGAATGTCAAACACAAAATAAGAGGAAATGCCGAGAAACGGGCCACCGCTCCTCGGCTGGTTGGGCTTGCATGATCATGAATGGGCATTGTTGTGCGTCCGCGCCGCGACCGCAGCGTATCGTTAAAAGGCGGCCAAAATTTTCTGTGAGGCCATTACTCGTCTTCCAGTTTCAGCATCTGCTCGATTGTTCAACAGCAAATCTCGTGACAAAATCATGTCTACCTCTGCTGCAGCAACCAAATCTCCGTCCCTTCTCAAGTTGGTGAAGGAAGCCATTGCCACTCTAGGGGGCAAAGGCGGCGCCTCTTCTCAAGCCATCAAGAAGTACCTCCAGGAAAACTGTGGGGTAGACGTCGAAAAGAAGGCCAAAAGCATCCGCAATGCTCTCAACTCTGGTGTAGAGAAGGGTGAACTTATCCGCACCAAGGGTAAGGGAGCCGCCGGTACGTTCAAGATTGACAGCACCAAGGAGAAAGCTGCCGCCAAGGCTAAGGCAGCTAAGGAGAAGGAGAGAATCAAGGCCAAGAAGGAACGGGAAATGAAAGCCGAGAAAGCCAAGAAAGCAAAGATTGCAGACAAAGCCAAGAAAGCCAAAATGGTGAAGAAAGCCAAAAAGCCCGCGCCGAAGAAGTCACCCAAGAAAGCTGCCAAGAAAACTCCCTCCAAGTCAACTAAATCATCTGCCAAGAAATCCTCCACCAAGCCAGCCAAGCCAGCCAAGAAGCCAGCCAGCAAGAGCACATCGAGCAAGCAGAAGAAAGTGTCGGCCAAGCCTTCGAAGAAATGAATCATCGAATCAACAAACTCAAACCAAAACGGCTCTTTTCAGAGCCACAACATTTTTACAAAAGAGATAGTCCTTTCCTGCACTTTGAAATGTTTATATATTTTTTATTTGTCATGATTACAATTTTCAAGTGTTCCTTTTTTAATTGTTTCGTATTAAGCCCCTCCTCACCAAAAAATAAATATTTAAATAAAACCCAGAGAGAGATAGAGAGAAACCCCCCCACCCCCCGCCACCAAAAAAAAACAAAACAAAAAAAGCGTAGTAAGCGGGTAAAAAGAGTGGTTGCAGAATCATGGTGGGTGGGCATAACGTGAAAGTGAATTCAACAACTTCAGATCAACAATTCACCTTAATAATATAAACCAATAATTTGTCCATGGTAGGGCTGAATGTTTTGAATCAGCGCGGAAAGAAACCGAGGCAAGCAGCATCGCCCGCCGTAAGAGTGTTGAGGGCGCTATAACGGTCAACTATCGTTGACAGTCCTATTTCGGCAAAGTTCGTGTAGTATTTAACGATTAATTTACATTTTTGTGAGGGCCTGTCGTCGGTAGAAAGAGAGAATCACCCACAATAAGATGGCCCCGCTTCAAACTCTAGAAATATCGCTGAAGGAAACAAAACTGAAATCAGCTAAACCGATAAAATACAAAATTACCGGTCAGCGGCGAAGTGCCCACACGTCATAAACGCCGATTTATATCATATGGCTTTTACTAATCACGTACAATTTTATATCAGTGGAAAGATCAAATCACGTAGTAGCCGCTTGGATCAGTTTCAAACTCTAGAAATACCCCTGCAATAAATAAGGAATCAAAACACTTGGAATGTCAAACACAAAATAAGAGGAAATGCCGAGAAACGGGCCACCGCTCCTCGGCTGGTTGGGCTTGCATGATCATGAATGGGCATTGTTGTGCGTCCGCGCCGCGACCGCAGCGTATCGTTAAAAGGCGGCCAAAATTTTCTGTGAGGCCATTACTCGTCTTCCAGTTTCAGCATCTGCTCGATTGTTCAACAGCAAATCTCGTGACAAAATCATGTCTACCTCTGCTGCAGCAACCAAATCTCCGTCCCTTCTCAAGTTGGTGAAGGAAGCCATTGCCACTCTAGGGGGCAAAGGCGGCGCCTCTTCTCAAGCCATCAAGAAGTACCTCCAGGAAAACTGTGGGGTAGACGTCGAAAAGAAGGCCAAAAGCATCCGCAATGCTCTCAACTCTGGTGTAGAGAAGGGTGAACTTATCCGCACCAAGGGTAAGGGAGCCGCCGGTACGTTCAAGATTGACAGCACCAAGGAGAAAGCTGCCGCCAAGGCTAAGGCAGCTAAGGAGAAGGAGAGAATCAAGGCCAAGAAGGAACGGGAAATGAAAGCCGAGAAAGCCAAGAAAGCAAAGATTGCAGACAAAGCCAAGAAAGCCAAAATGGTGAAGAAAGCCAAAAAGCCCGCGCCGAAGAAGTCACCCAAGAAAGCTGCCAAGAAAACTCCCTCCAAGTCAACTAAATCATCTGCCAAGAAATCCTCCACCAAGCCAGCCAAGCCAGCCAAGAAGCCAGCCAGCAAGAGCACATCGAGCAAGCAGAAGAAAGTGTCGGCCAAGCCTTCGAAGAAATGAATCATCGAATCAACAAACTCAAACCAAAACGGCTCTTTTCAGAGCCACAACATTTTTACAAAAGAGATAGTCCTTTCCTGCACTTTGAAATGTTTATATATTTTTTATTTGTCATGATTACAATTTTCAAGTGTTCCTTTTTTAATTGTTTCGTATTAAGCCCCTCCTCACCAAAAAATAAATATTTAAATAAAACCCAGAGAGAGATAGAGAGAACCCCCCCACCCCCCGCCACCAAAAAAAAACAAAACAAAAAAAGCGTAGTAAGCGGGTAAAAAGAGTGGTTGCAGAATCATGGTGGGTGGGCATAACGTGAAAGTGAATTCAACAACTTCAGATCAACAATTCACCTTAATAATATAAACCAATAATTTGTCCATGGTAGGGCTGAATGTTTTGAATCAGCGCGGAAAGAAACCGAGGCAAGCAGCATCGCCCGCCGTAAGAGTGTTGAGGGCGCTATAACGGTCAACTATCGTTGACAGTCCTATTTCGGCAAAGTTCGTGTAGTATTTAACGATTAATTTACATTTTTGTGAGGGCCTGTCGTCGGTAGAAAGAGAGAATCACCCACAATAAGATGGCCCCGCTTCAAACTCTAGAAATATCGCTGAAGGAAACAAAACTGAAATCAGCTAAACCGATAAAATACAAAATTACCGGTCAGCGGCGAAGTGCCCACACGTCATAAACGCCGATTTATATCATATGGCTTTTACTAATCACGTACAATTTTATATCAGTGGAAAGATCAAATCACGTAGTAGCCGCTTGGATCAGTTTCAAACTCTAGAAATACCCCTGCAATAAATAAGGAATCAAAACACTTGGAATGTCAAACACAAAATAAGAGGAAATGCCGAGAAACGGGCCACCGCTCCTCGGCTGGTTGGGCTTGCATGATCATGAATGGGCATTGTTGTGCGTCCGCGCCGCGACCGCAGCGTATCGTTAAAAGGCGGCCAAAATTTTCTGTGAGGCCATTACTCGTCTTCCAGTTTCAGCATCTGCTCGATTGTTCAACAGCAAATCTCGTGACAAAATCATGTCTACCTCTGCTGCAGCAACCAAATCTCCGTCCCTTCTCAAGTTGGTGAAGGAAGCCATTGCCACTCTAGGGGGCAAAGGCGGCGCCTCTTCTCAAGCCATCAAGAAGTACCTCCAGGAAAACTGTGGGGTAGACGTCGAAAAGAAGGCCAAAAGCATCCGCAATGCTCTCAACTCTGGTGTAGAGAAGGGTGAACTTATCCGCACCAAGGGTAAGGGAGCCGCCGGTACGTTCAAGATTGACAGCACCAAGGAGAAAGCTGCCGCCAAGGCTAAGGCAGCTAAGGAGAAGGAGAGAATCAAGGCCAAGAAGGAACGGGAAATGAAAGCCGAGAAAGCCAAGAAAGCAAAGATTGCAGACAAAGCCAAGAAAGCCAAAATGGTGAAGAAAGCCAAAAAGCCCGCGCCGAAGAAGTCACCCAAGAAAGCTGCCAAGAAAACTCCCTCCAAGTCAACTAAATCATCTGCCAAGAAATCCTCCACCAAGCCAGCCAAGCCAGCCAAGAAGCCAGCCAGCAAGAGCACATCGAGCAAGCAGAAGAAAGTGTCGGCCAAGCCTTCGAAGAAATGAATCATCGAATCAACAAACTCAAACCAAAACGGCTCTTTTCAGAGCCACAACATTTTTACAAAAGAGATAGTCCTTTCCTGCACTTTGAAATGTTTATATATTTTTTATTTGTCATGATTACAATTTTCAAGTGTTCCTTTTTTAATTGTTTCGTATTAAGCCCCTCCTCACCAAAAAATAAATATTTAAATAAAACCCAGAGAGAGATAGAGAGAACCCCCCCCACCCCCCGCCACCAAAAAAAAAAACAAAACAAAAAAAGCGTAGTAAGCGGGTAAAAAGAGTGGTTGCAGAATCATGGTGGGTGGGCATAACGTGAAAGTGAATTCAACAACTTCAGATCAACAATTCACCTTAATAATATAAACCAATAATTTGTCCATGGTAGGGCTGAATGTTTTGAATCAGCGCGGAAAGAAACCGAGGCAAGCAGCATCGCCCGCCGTAAGAGTGTTGAGGGCGCTATAACGGTCAACTATCGTTGACAGTCCTATTTCGGCAAAGTTCGTGTAGTATTTAACGATTAATTTACATTTTTGTGAGGGCCTGTCGTCGGTAGAAAGAGAGAATCACCCACAATAAGATGGCCCCGCTTCAAACTCTAGAAATATCGCTGAAGGAAACAAAACTGAAATCAGCTAAACCGATAAAATACAAAATTACCGGTCAGCGGCGAAGTGCCCACACGTCATAAACGCCGATTTATATCATATGGCTTTTACTAATCACGTACAATTTTATATCAGTGGAAAGATCAAATCACGTAGTAGCCGCTTGGATCAGTTTCAAACTCTAGAAATACCCCTGCAATAAATAAGGAATCAAAACACTTGGAATGTCAAACACAAAATAAGAGGAAATGCCGAGAAACGGGCCACCGCTCCTCGGCTGGTTGGGCTTGCATGATCATGAATGGGCATTGTTGTGCGTCCGCGCCGCGACCGCAGCGTATCGTTAAAAGGCGGCCAAAATTTTCTGTGAGGCCATTACTCGTCTTCCAGTTTCAGCATCTGCTCGATTGTTCAACAGCAAATCTCGTGACAAAATCATGTCTACCTCTGCTGCAGCAACCAAATCTCCGTCCCTTCTCAAGTTGGTGAAGGAAGCCATTGCCACTCTAGGGGGCAAAGGCGGCGCCTCTTCTCAAGCCATCAAGAAGTACCTCCAGGAAAACTGTGGGGTAGACGTCGAAAAGAAGGCCAAAAGCATCCGCAATGCTCTCAACTCTGGTGTAGAGAAGGGTGAACTTATCCGCACCAAGGGTAAGGGAGCCGCCGGTACGTTCAAGATTGACAGCACCAAGGAGAAAGCTGCCGCCAAGGCTAAGGCAGCTAAGGAGAAGGAGAGAATCAAGGCCAAGAAGGAACGGGAAATGAAAGCCGAGAAAGCCAAGAAAGCAAAGATTGCAGACAAAGCCAAGAAAGCCAAAATGGTGAAGAAAGCCAAAAAGCCCGCGCCGAAGAAGTCACCCAAGAAAGCTGCCAAGAAAACTCCCTCCAAGTCAACTAAATCATCTGCCAAGAAATCCTCCACCAAGCCAGCCAAGCCAGCCAAGAAGCCAGCCAGCAAGAGCACATCGAGCAAGCAGAAGAAAGTGTCGGCCAAGCCTTCGAAGAAATGAATCATCGAATCAACAAACTCAAACCAAAACGGCTCTTTTCAGAGCCACAACATTTTTACAAAAGAGATAGTCCTTTCCTGCACTTTGAAATGTTTATATATTTTTTATTTGTCATGATTACAATTTTCAAGTGTTCCTTTTTTAATTGTTTCGTATTAAGCCCCTCCTCACCAAAAAATAAATATTTAAATAAAACCCAGAGAGAGATAGAGAGAACCCCCCCACCCCCCGCCACCAAAAAAAAAAAAAAAAAAAAAAAGCGTAGTAAGCGGGTAAAAAGAGTGGTTGCAGAATCATGGTGGGTGGGCATAACGTGAAAGTGAATTCAACAACTTCAGATCAACAATTCACCTTAATAATATAAACCAATAATTTGTCCATGGTAGGGCTGAATGTTTTGAATCAGCGCGGAAAGAAACCGAGGCAAGCAGCATCGCCCGCCGTAAGAGTGTTGAGGGCGCTATAACGGTCAACTATCGTTGACAGTCCTATTTCGGCAAAGTTCGTGTAGTATTTAACGATTAATTTACATTTTTGTGAGGGCCTGTCGTCGGTAGAAAGAGAGAATCACCCACAATAAGATGGCCCCGCTTCAAACTCTAGAAATATCGCTGAAGGAAACAAAACTGAAATCAGCTAAACCGATAAAATACAAAATTACCGGTCAGCGGCGAAGTGCCCACACGTCATAAACGCCGATTTATATCATATGGCTTTTACTAATCACGTACAATTTTATATCAGTGGAAAGATCAAATCACGTAGTAGCCGCTTGGATCAGTTTCAAACTCTAGAAATACCCCTGCAATAAATAAGGAATCAAAACACTTGGAATGTCAAACACAAAATAAGAGGAAATGCCGAGAAACGGGCCACCGCTCCTCGGCTGGTTGGGCTTGCATGATCATGAATGGGCATTGTTGTGCGTCCGCGCCGCGACCGCAGCGTATCGTTAAAAGGCGGCCAAAATTTTCTGTGAGGCCATTACTCGTCTTCCAGTTTCAGCATCTGCTCGATTGTTCAACAGCAAATCTCGTGACAAAATCATGTCTACCTCTGCTGCAGCAACCAAATCTCCGTCCCTTCTCAAGTTGGTGAAGGAAGCCATTGCCACTCTAGGGGGCAAAGGCGGCGCCTCTTCTCAAGCCATCAAGAAGTACCTCCAGGAAAACTGTGGGGTAGACGTCGAAAAGAAGGCCAAAAGCATCCGCAATGCTCTCAACTCTGGTGTAGAGAAGGGTGAACTTATCCGCACCAAGGGTAAGGGAGCCGCCGGTACGTTCAAGATTGACAGCACCAAGGAGAAAGCTGCCGCCAAGGCTAAGGCAGCTAAGGAGAAGGAGAGAATCAAGGCCAAGAAGGAACGGGAAATGAAAGCCGAGAAAGCCAAGAAAGCAAAGATTGCAGACAAAGCCAAGAAAGCCAAAATGGTGAAGAAAGCCAAAAAGCCCGCGCCGAAGAAGTCACCCAAGAAAGCTGCCAAGAAAACTCCCTCCAAGTCAACTAAATCATCTGCCAAGAAATCCTCCACCAAGCCAGCCAAGCCAGCCAAGAAGCCAGCCAGCAAGAGCACATCGAGCAAGCAGAAGAAAGTGTCGGCCAAGCCTTCGAAGAAATGAATCATCGAATCAACAAACTCAAACCAAAACGGCTCTTTTCAGAGCCACAACATTTTTACAAAAGAGATAGTCCTTTCCTGCACTTTGAAATGTTTATATATTTTTTATTTGTCATGATTACAATTTTCAAGTGTTCCTTTTTTAATTGTTTCGTATTAAGCCCCTCCTCACCAAAAAATAAATATTTAAATAAAACCCAGAGAGAGATAGAGAGAACCCCCCCCCCACCCCCCGCCACCAAAAAAAAAAAAAAAAAAAAAAAGCGTAGTAAGCGGGTAAAAAGAGTGGTTGCAGAATCATGGTGGGTGGGCATAACGTGAAAGTGAATTCAACAACTTCAGATCAACAATTCACCTTAATAATATAAACCAATAATTTGTCCATGGTAGGGCTGAATGTTTTGAATCAGCGCGGAAAGAAACCGAGGCAAGCAGCATCGCCCGCCGTAAGAGTGTTGAGGGCGCTATAACGGTCAACTATCGTTGACAGTCCTATTTCGGCAAAGTTCGTGTAGTATTTAACGATTAATTTACATTTTTGTGAGGGCCTGTCGTCGGTAGAAAGAGAGAATCACCCACAATAAGATGGCCCCGCTTCAAACTCTAGAAATATCGCTGAAGGAAACAAAACTGAAATCAGCTAAACCGATAAAATACAAAATTACCGGTCAGCGGCGAAGTGCCCACACGTCATAAACGCCGATTTATATCATATGGCTTTTACTAATCACGTACAATTTTATATCAGTGGAAAGATCAAATCACGTAGTAGCCGCTTGGATCAGTTTCAAACTCTAGAAATACCCCTGCAATAAATAAGGAATCAAAACACTTGGAATGTCAAACACAAAATAAGAGGAAATGCCGAGAAACGGGCCACCGCTCCTCGGCTGGTTGGGCTTGCATGATCATGAATGGGCATTGTTGTGCGTCCGCGCCGCGACCGCAGCGTATCGTTAAAAGGCGGCCAAAATTTTCTGTGAGGCCATTACTCGTCTTCCAGTTTCAGCATCTGCTCGATTGTTCAACAGCAAATCTCGTGACAAAATCATGTCTACCTCTGCTGCAGCAACCAAATCTCCGTCCCTTCTCAAGTTGGTGAAGGAAGCCATTGCCACTCTAGGGGGCAAAGGCGGCGCCTCTTCTCAAGCCATCAAGAAGTACCTCCAGGAAAACTGTGGGGTAGACGTCGAAAAGAAGGCCAAAAGCATCCGCAATGCTCTCAACTCTGGTGTAGAGAAGGGTGAACTTATCCGCACCAAGGGTAAGGGAGCCGCCGGTACGTTCAAGATTGACAGCACCAAGGAGAAAGCTGCCGCCAAGGCTAAGGCAGCTAAGGAGAAGGAGAGAATCAAGGCCAAGAAGGAACGGGAAATGAAAGCCGAGAAAGCCAAGAAAGCAAAGATTGCAGACAAAGCCAAGAAAGCCAAAATGGTGAAGAAAGCCAAAAAGCCCGCGCCGAAGAAGTCACCCAAGAAAGCTGCCAAGAAAACTCCCTCCAAGTCAACTAAATCATCTGCCAAGAAATCCTCCACCAAGCCAGCCAAGCCAGCCAAGAAGCCAGCCAGCAAGAGCACATCGAGCAAGCAGAAGAAAGTGTCGGCCAAGCCTTCGAAGAAATGAATCATCGAATCAACAAACTCAAACCAAAACGGCTCTTTTCAGAGCCACAACATTTTTACAAAAGAGATAGTCCTTTCCTGCACTTTGAAATGTTTATATATTTTTTATTTGTCATGATTACAATTTTCAAGTGTTCCTTTTTTAATTGTTTCGTATTAAGCCCCTCCTCACCAAAAAATAAATATTTAAATAAAACCCAGAGAGAGATAGAGAGAACCCCCCCCCCCACCCCCCGCCACCAAAAAAAAAAAAAACAAAAAAAAGCGTAGTAAGCGGGTAAAAAGAGTGGTTGCAGAATCATGGTGGGTGGGCATAACGTGAAAGTGAATTCAACAACTTCAGATCAACAATTCACCTTAATAATATAAACCAATAATTTGTCCATGGTAGGGCTGAATGTTTTGAATCAGCGCGGAAAGAAACCGAGGCAAGCAGCATCGCCCGCCGTAAGAGTGTTGAGGGCGCTATAACGGTCAACTATCGTTGACAGTCCTATTTCGGCAAAGTTCGTGTAGTATTTAACGATTAATTTACATTTTTGTGAGGGCCTGTCGTCGGTAGAAAGAGAGAATCACCCACAATAAGATGGCCCCGCTTCAAACTCTAGAAATATCGCTGAAGGAAACAAAACTGAAATCAGCTAAACCGATAAAATACAAAATTACCGGTCAGCGGCGAAGTGCCCACACGTCATAAACGCCGATTTATATCATATGGCTTTTACTAATCACGTACAATTTTATATCAGTGGAAAGATCAAATCACGTAGTAGCCGCTTGGATCAGTTTCAAACTCTAGAAATACCCCTGCAATAAATAAGGAATCAAAACACTTGGAATGTCAAACACAAAATAAGAGGAAATGCCGAGAAACGGGCCACCGCTCCTCGGCTGGTTGGGCTTGCATGATCATGAATGGGCATTGTTGTGCGTCCGCGACCGCAGCGTATCGTTAAAAGGCGGCCAAAATTTTCTGTGAGGCCATTACTCGTCTTCCAGTTTCAGCATCTGCTCGATTGTTCAACAGCAAATCTCGTGACAAAATCATGTCTACCTCTGCTGCAGCAACCAAATCTCCGTCCCTTCTCAAGTTGGTGAAGGAAGCCATTGCCACTCTAGGGGGCAAAGGCGGCGCCTCTTCTCAAGCCATCAAGAAGTACCTCCAGGAAAACTGTGGGGTAGACGTCGAAAAGAAGGCCAAAAGCATCCGCAATGCTCTCAACTCTGGTGTAGAGAAGGGTGAACTTATCCGCACCAAGGGTAAGGGAGCCGCCGGTACGTTCAAGATTGACAGCACCAAGGAGAAAGCTGCCGCCAAGGCTAAGGCAGCTAAGGAGAAGGAGAGAATCAAGGCCAAGAAGGAACGGGAAATGAAAGCCGAGAAAGCCAAGAAAGCAAAGATTGCAGACAAAGCCAAGAAAGCCAAAAAGCCCGCGCCGAAGAAGTCACCCAAGAAAGCTGCCAAGAAAACTCCCTCCAAGTCAACTAAATCATCTGCCAAGAAATCCTCCACCAAGCCAGCCAAGCCAGCCAAGAAGCCAGCCAGCAAGAGCACATCGAGCAAGCAGAAGAAAGTGTCGGCCAAGCCTTCGAAGAAATGAATCATCGAATCAACAAACTCAAACCAAAACGGCTCTTTTCAGAGCCACAACATTTTTACAAAAGAGATAGTCCTTTCCTGCACTTTGAAATTTTTATATATTTTTATTTGTCATGATTACAATTTTCAAGTGTTCCTTTTTTAATTGTTTCGTATTAAGCCCCTCCTCACCAAAAAATAAATATTTAAATAAAACCCAGAGAGAGATAGAGAGAACCCCCCCACCCCCCCGCCACCAAAAAAAAAAAAAAAAAAAAAAAGCGTAGTAAGCGGGTAAAAAGAGTGGTTGCAGAATCATGGTGGGTGGGCATAACGTGAAAGTGAATTCAACAACTTCAGATCAACAATTCACCTTAATAATATAAACCAATAATTTGTCCATGGTAGGGCTGAATGTTTTGAATCAGCGCGGAAAGAAACCGAGGCAAGCAGCATCGCCCGCCGTAAGAGTGTTGAGGGCGCTATAACGGTCAACTATCGTTGACAGTCCTATTTCGGCAAAGTTCGTGTAGTATTTAACGATTAATTTACATTTTTGTGAGGGCCTGTCGTCGGTAGAAAGAGAGAATCACCCACAATAAGATGGCCCCGCTTCAAACTCTAGAAATATCGCTGAAGGAAACAAAACTGAAATCAGCTAAACCGATAAAATACAAAATTACCGGTCAGCGGCGAAGTGCCCACACGTCATAAACGCCGATTTATATCATATGGCTTTTACTAATCACGTACAATTTTATATCAGTGGAAAGATCAAATCACGTAGTAGCCGCTTGGATCAGTTTCAAACTCTAGAAATACCCCTGCAATAAATAAGGAATCAAAACACTTGGAATGTCAAACACAAAATAAGAGGAAATGCCGAGAAACGGGCCACCGCTCCTCGGCTGGTTGGGCTTGCATGATCATGAATGGGCATTGTTGTGCGTCGCGCGACCGCAGCGTATCGTTAAAAGGCGGCCAAAATTTTCTGTGAGGCCATTACTCGTCTTCCAGTTTCAGCATCTGCTCGATTGTTCAACAGCAAATCTCGTGACAAAATCATGTCTACCTCTGCTGCAGCAACCAAATCTCCGTCCCTTCTCAAGTTGGTGAAGGAAGCCATTGCCACTCTAGGGGGCAAAGGCGGCGCCTCTTCTCAAGCCATCAAGAAGTACCTCCAGGAAAACTGTGGGGTAGACGTCGAAAAGAAGGCCAAAAGCATCCGCAATGCTCTCAACTCTGGTGTAGAGAAGGGTGAACTTATCCGCACCAAGGGTAAGGGAGCCGCCGGTACGTTCAAGATTGACAGCACCAAGGAGAAAGCTGCCGCCAAGGCTAAGGCAGCTAAGGAGAAGGAGAGAATCAAGGCCAAGAAGGAACGGGAAATGAAAGCCGAGAAAGCCAAGAAAGCAAAGATTGCAGACAAAGCCAAGAAAGCCAAAATGGTGAAGAAAGCCAAAAAGCCCGCGCCGAAGAAGTCACCCAAGAAAGCTGCCAAGAAAACTCCCTCCAAGTCAACTAAATCATCTGCCAAGAAATCCTCCACCAAGCCAGCCAAGCCAGCCAAGAAGCCAGCCAGCAAGAGCACATCGAGCAAGCAGAAGAAAGTGTCGGCCAAGCCTTCGAAGAAATGAATCATCGAATCAACAAACTCAAACCAAAACGGCTCTTTTCAGAGCCACAACATTTTTACAAAAGAGATAGTCCTTTCCTGCACTTTGAAATGTTTATATATTTTTATTTGTCATGATTACAATTTTCAAGTGTTCCTTTTTTAATTGTTTCGTATTAAGCCCCTCCTCACCAAAAAATAAATATTTAAATAAAACCCAGAGAGAGATAGAGAGAAACCCCCCCCCACCCCCCGCCACCAAAAAAAAAAAAAACAAAAAAAGCGTAGTAAGCGGGTAAAAAGAGTGGTTGCAGAATCATGGTGGGTGGGCATAACGTGAAAGTGAATTCAACAACTTCAGATCAACAATTCACCTTAATAATATAAACCAATAATTTGTCCATGGTAGGGCTGAATGTTTTGAATCAGCGCGGAAAGAAACCGAGGCAAGCAGCATCGCCCGCCGTAAGAGTGTTGAGGGCGCTATAACGGTCAACTATCGTTGACAGTCCTATTTCGGCAAAGTTCGTGTAGTATTTAACGATTAATTTACATTTTTGTGAGGGCCTGTCGTCGGTAGAAAGAGAGAATCACCCACAATAAGATGGCCCCGCTTCAAACTCTAGAAATATCGCTGAAGGAAACAAAACTGAAATCAGCTAAACCGATAAAATACAAAATTACCGGTCAGCGGCGAAGTGCCCACACGTCATAAACGCCGATTTATATCATATGGCTTTTACTAATCACGTACAATTTTATATCAGTGGAAAGATCAAATCACGTAGTAGCCGCTTGGATCAGTTTCAAACTCTAGAAATACCCCTGCAATAAATAAGGAATCAAAACACTTGGAATGTCAAACACAAAATAAGAGGAAATGCCGAGAAACGGGCCACCGCTCCTCGGCTGGTTGGGCTTGCATGATCATGAATGGGCATTGTTGTGCGTCCGCCGCGACCGCAGCGTATCGTTAAAAGGCGGCCAAAATTTTCTGTGAGGCCATTACTCGTCTTCCAGTTTCAGCATCTGCTCGATTGTTCAACAGCAAATCTCGTGACAAAATCATGTCTACCTCTGCTGCAGCAACCAAATCTCCGTCCCTTCTCAAGTTGGTGAAGGAAGCCATTGCCACTCTAGGGGGCAAAGGCGGCGCCTCTTCTCAAGCCATCAAGAAGTACCTCCAGGAAAACTGTGGGGTAGACGTCGAAAAGAAGGCCAAAAGCATCCGCAATGCTCTCAACTCTGGTGTAGAGAAGGGTGAACTTATCCGCACCAAGGGTAAGGGAGCCGCCGGTACGTTCAAGATTGACAGCACCAAGGAGAAAGCTGCCGCCAAGGCTAAGGCAGCTAAGGAGAAGGAGAGAATCAAGGCCAAGAAGGAACGGGAAATGAAAGCCGAGAAAGCCAAGAAAGCAAAGATTGCAGACAAAGCCAAGAAAGAAAAAAAAAGCCCGCGCCGAAGAAGTCACCCAAGAAAGCTGCCAAGAAAACTCCCTCCAAGTCAACTAAATCATCTGCCAAGAAATCCTCCACCAAGCCAGCCAAGCCAGCCAAGAAGCCAGCCAGCAAGAGCACATCGAGCAAGCAGAAGAAAGTGTCGGCCAAGCCTTCGAAGAAATGAATCATCGAATCAACAAACTCAAACCAAAACGGCTCTTTTCAGAGCCACAACATTTTTACAAAAGAGATAGTCCTTTCCTGCACTTTGAAATTTTTATATATTTTTTATTTGTCATGATTACAATTTTCAAGTGTTCCTTTTTTAATTGTTTCGTATTAAGCCCCTCCTCACCAAAAAATAAATATTTAAATAAAACCCAGAGAGAGATAGAGAGAACCCCCCCACCCCCCGCACAAAAAAAAAAAAAAAAAAAAAAAAAGCGTAGTAAGCGGGTAAAAAGAGTGGTTGCAGAATCATGGTGGGTGGGCATAACGTGAAAGTGAATTCAACAACTTCAGATCAACAATTCACCTTAATAATATAAACCAATAATTTGTCCATGGTAGGGCTGAATGTTTTGAATCAGCGCGGAAAGAAACCGAGGCAAGCAGCATCGCCCGCCGTAAGAGTGTTGAGGGCGCTATAACGGTCAACTATCGTTGACAGTCCTATTTCGGCAAAGTTCGTGTAGTATTTAACGATTAATTTACATTTTTGTGAGGGCCTGTCGTCGGTAGAAAGAGAGAATCACCCACAATAAGATGGCCCCGCTTCAAACTCTAGAAATATCGCTGAAGGAAACAAAACTGAAATCAGCTAAACCGATAAAATACAAAATTACCGGTCAGCGGCGAAGTGCCCACACGTCATAAACGCCGATTTATATCATATGGCTTTTACTAATCACGTACAATTTTATATCAGTGGAAAGATCAAATCACGTAGTAGCCGCTTGGATCAGTTTCAAACTCTAGAAATACCCCTGCAATAAATAAGGAATCAAAACACTTGGAATGTCAAACACAAAATAAGAGGAAATGCCGAGAAACGGGCCACCGCTCCTCGGCTGGTTGGGCTTGCATGATCATGAATGGGCATTGTTGTGCGTCCGCGACCGCAGCGTATCGTTAAAAGGCGGCCAAAATTTTCTGTGAGGCCATTACTCGTCTTCCAGTTTCAGCATCTGCTCGATTGTTCAACAGCAAATCTCGTGACAAAATCATGTCTACCTCTGCTGCAGCAACCAAATCTCCGTCCCTTCTCAAGTTGGTGAAGGAAGCCATTGCCACTCTAGGGGGCAAAGGCGGCGCCTCTTCTCAAGCCATCAAGAAGTACCTCCAGGAAAACTGTGGGGTAGACGTCGAAAAGAAGGCCAAAAGCATCCGCAATGCTCTCAACTCTGGTGTAGAGAAGGGTGAACTTATCCGCACCAAGGGTAAGGGAGCCGCCGGTACGTTCAAGATTGACAGCACCAAGGAGAAAGCTGCCGCCAAGGCTAAGGCAGCTAAGGAGAAGGAGAGAATCAAGGCCAAGAAGGAACGGGAAATGAAAGCCGAGAAAGCCAAGAAAGCAAAGATTGCAGACAAAGCCAAGAAAGCCAAAATGGTGAAGAAAGCCAAAAAGCCCGCGCCGAAGAAGTCACCCAAGAAAGCTGCCAAGAAAACTCCCTCCAAGTCAACTAAATCATCTGCCAAGAAATCCTCCACCAAGCCAGCCAAGCCAGCCAAGAAGCCAGCCAGCAAGAGCACATCGAGCAAGCAGAAGAAAGTGTCGGCCAAGCCTTCGAAGAAATGAATCATCGAATCAACAAACTCAAACCAAAACGGCTCTTTTCAGAGCCACAACATTTTTACAAAAGAGATAGTCCTTTCCTGCACTTTGAAATGTTTATATATTTTTTATTTGTCATGATTACAATTTTCAAGTGTTCCTTTTTTAATTGTTTCGTATTAAGCCCCTCCTCACCAAAAAATAAATATTTAAATAAAACCCAGAGAGAGATAGAGAGAACCCCCCCCCCACCCCCCGCCACCAAAAAAAAAAAAAACAAAAAAAGCGTAGTAAGCGGGTAAAAAGAGTGGTTGCAGAATCATGGTGGGTGGGCATAACGTGAAAGTGAATTCAACAACTTCAGATCAACAATTCACCTTAATAATATAAACCAATAATTTGTCCATGGTAGGGCTGAATGTTTTGAATCAGCGCGGAAAGAAACCGAGGCAAGCAGCATCGCCCGCCGTAAGAGTGTTGAGGGCGCTATAACGGTCAACTATCGTTGACAGTCCTATTTCGGCAAAGTTCGTGTAGTATTTAACGATTAATTTACATTTTTGTGAGGGCCTGTCGTCGGTAGAAAGAGAGAATCACCCACAATAAGATGGCCCCGCTTCAAACTCTAGAAATATCGCTGAAGGAAACAAAACTGAAATCAGCTAAACCGATAAAATACAAAATTACCGGTCAGCGGCGAAGTGCCCACACGTCATAAACGCCGATTTATATCATATGGCTTTTACTAATCACGTACAATTTTATATCAGTGGAAAGATCAAATCACGTAGTAGCCGCTTGGATCAGTTTCAAACTCTAGAAATACCCCTGCAATAAATAAGGAATCAAAACACTTGGAATGTCAAACACAAAATAAGAGGAAATGCCGAGAAACGGGCCACCGCTCCTCGGCTGGTTGGGCTTGCATGATCATGAATGGGCATTGTTGTGCGTCCGCGCCGCGACCGCAGCGTATCGTTAAAAGGCGGCCAAAATTTTCTGTGAGGCCATTACTCGTCTTCCAGTTTCAGCATCTGCTCGATTGTTCAACAGCAAATCTCGTGACAAAATCATGTCTACCTCTGCTGCAGCAACCAAATCTCCGTCCCTTCTCAAGTTGGTGAAGGAAGCCATTGCCACTCTAGGGGGCAAAGGCGGCGCCTCTTCTCAAGCCATCAAGAAGTACCTCCAGGAAAACTGTGGGGTAGACGTCGAAAAGAAGGCCAAAAGCATCCGCAATGCTCTCAACTCTGGTGTAGAGAAGGGTGAACTTATCCGCACCAAGGGTAAGGGAGCCGCCGGTACGTTCAAGATTGACAGCACCAAGGAGAAAGCTGCCGCCAAGGCTAAGGCAGCTAAGGAGAAGGAGAGAATCAAGGCCAAGAAGGAACGGGAAATGAAAGCCGAGAAAGCCAAGAAAGCAAAGATTGCAGACAAAGCCAAGAAAGCCAAAATGGTGAAGAAAGCCAAAAAGCCCGCGCCGAAGAAGTCACCCAAGAAAGCTGCCAAGAAAACTCCCTCCAAGTCAACTAAATCATCTGCCAAGAAATCCTCCACCAAGCCAGCCAAGCCAGCCAAGAAGCCAGCCAGCAAGAGCACATCGAGCAAGCAGAAGAAAGTGTCGGCCAAGCCTTCGAAGAAATGAATCATCGAATCAACAAACTCAAACCAAAACGGCTCTTTTCAGAGCCACAACATTTTTACAAAAGAGATAGTCCTTTCCTGCACTTTGAAATTTTTATATATTTTTTATTTGTCATGATTACAATTTTCAAGTGTTCCTTTTTTAATTGTTTCGTATTAAGCCCCTCCTCACCAAAAAATAAATATTTAAATAAAACCCAGAGAGAGATAGAGAGAACCCCCCCCCACCCCCGCCACCAAAAAAAAAAAAAAAAAAAAGCGTAGTAAGCGGGTAAAAAGAGTGGTTGCAGAATCATGGTGGGTGGGCATAACGTGAAAGTGAATTCAACAACTTCAGATCAACAATTCACCTTAATAATATAAACCAATAATTTGTCCATGGTAGGGCTGAATGTTTTGAATCAGCGCGGAAAGAAACCGAGGCAAGCAGCATCGCCCGCCGTAAGAGTGTTGAGGGCGCTATAACGGTCAACTATCGTTGACAGTCCTATTTCGGCAAAGTTCGTGTAGTATTTAACGATTAATTTACATTTTTGTGAGGGCCTGTCGTCGGTAGAAAGAGAGAATCACCCACAATAAGATGGCCCCGCTTCAAACTCTAGAAATATCGCTGAAGGAAACAAAACTGAAATCAGCTAAACCGATAAAATACAAAATTACCGGTCAGCGGCGAAGTGCCCACACGTCATAAACGCCGATTTATATCATATGGCTTTTACTAATCACGTACAATTTTATATCAGTGGAAAGATCAAATCACGTAGTAGCCGCTTGGATCAGTTTCAAACTCTAGAAATACCCCTGCAATAAATAAGGAATCAAAACACTTGGAATGTCAAACACAAAATAAGAGGAAATGCCGAGAAACGGGCCACCGCTCCTCGGCTGGTTGGGCTTGCATGATCATGAATGGGCATTGTTGTGCGTCCGCGCCGCGACCGCAGCGTATCGTTAAAAGGCGGCCAAAATTTTCTGTGAGGCCATTACTCGTCTTCCAGTTTCAGCATCTGCTCGATTGTTCAACAGCAAATCTCGTGACAAAATCATGTCTACCTCTGCTGCAGCAACCAAATCTCCGTCCCTTCTCAAGTTGGTGAAGGAAGCCATTGCCACTCTAGGGGGCAAAGGCGGCGCCTCTTCTCAAGCCATCAAGAAGTACCTCCAGGAAAACTGTGGGGTAGACGTCGAAAAGAAGGCCAAAAGCATCCGCAATGCTCTCAACTCTGGTGTAGAGAAGGGTGAACTTATCCGCACCAAGGGTAAGGGAGCCGCCGGTACGTTCAAGATTGACAGCACCAAGGAGAAAGCTGCCGCCAAGGCTAAGGCAGCTAAGGAGAAGGAGAGAATCAAGGCCAAGAAGGAACGGGAAATGAAAGCCGAGAAAGCCAAGAAAGCAAAGATTGCAGACAAAGCCAAGAAAGCCAAAATGGTGAAGAAAGCCAAAAAGCCCGCGCCGAAGAAGTCACCCAAGAAAGCTGCCAAGAAAACTCCCTCCAAGTCAACTAAATCATCTGCCAAGAAATCCTCCACCAAGCCAGCCAAGCCAGCCAAGAAGCCAGCCAGCAAGAGCACATCGAGCAAGCAGAAGAAAGTGTCGGCCAAGCCTTCGAAGAAATGAATCATCGAATCAACAAACTCAAACCAAAACGGCTCTTTTCAGAGCCACAACATTTTTACAAAAGAGATAGTCCTTTCCTGCACTTTGAAATTTTTATATATTTTTTATTTGTCATGATTACAATTTTCAAGTGTTCCTTTTTTAATTGTTTCGTATTAAGCCCCTCCTCACCAAAAAATAAATATTTAAATAAAACCCAGAGAGAGATAGAGAGAACCCCCCCCCCCCCCCCCGCCACCAAAAAAAACAAACAAAAAAAGCGTAGTAAGCGGGTAAAAAGAGTGGTTGCAGAATCATGGTGGGTGGGCATAACGTGAAAGTGAATTCAACAACTTCAGATCAACAATTCACCTTAATAATATAAACCAATAATTTGTCCATGGTAGGGCTGAATGTTTTGAATCAGCGCGGAAAGAAACCGAGGCAAGCAGCATCGCCCGCCGTAAGAGTGTTGAGGGCGCTATAACGGTCAACTATCGTTGACAGTCCTATTTCGGCAAAGTTCGTGTAGTATTTAACGATTAATTTACATTTTTGTGAGGGCCTGTCGTCGGTAGAAAGAGAGAATCACCCACAATAAGATGGCCCCGCTTCAAACTCTAGAAATATCGCTGAAGGAAACAAAACTGAAATCAGCTAAACCGATAAAATACAAAATTACCGGTCAGCGGCGAAGTGCCCACACGTCATAAACGCCGATTTATATCATATGGCTTTTACTAATCACGTACAATTTTATATCAGTGGAAAGATCAAATCACGTAGTAGCCGCTTGGATCAGTTTCAAACTCTAGAAATACCCCTGCAATAAATAAGGAATCAAAACACTTGGAATGTCAAACACAAAATAAGAGGAAATGCCGAGAAACGGGCCACCGCTCCTCGGCTGGTTGGGCTTGCATGATCATGAATGGGCATTGTTGTGCGTCCGCGCCGCGACCGCAGCGTATCGTTAAAAGGCGGCCAAAATTTTCTGTGAGGCCATTACTCGTCTTCCAGTTTCAGCATCTGCTCGATTGTTCAACAGCAAATCTCGTGACAAAATCATGTCTACCTCTGCTGCAGCAACCAAATCTCCGTCCCTTCTCAAGTTGGTGAAGGAAGCCATTGCCACTCTAGGGGGCAAAGGCGGCGCCTCTTCTCAAGCCATCAAGAAGTACCTCCAGGAAAACTGTGGGGTAGACGTCGAAAAGAAGGCCAAAAGCATCCGCAATGCTCTCAACTCTGGTGTAGAGAAGGGTGAACTTATCCGCACCAAGGGTAAGGGAGCCGCCGGTACGTTCAAGATTGACAGCACCAAGGAGAAAGCTGCCGCCAAGGCTAAGGCAGCTAAGGAGAAGGAGAGAATCAAGGCCAAGAAGGAACGGGAAATGAAAGCCGAGAAAGCCAAGAAAGCAAAGATTGCAGACAAAGCCAAGAAAGCCAAAATGGTGAAGAAAGCCAAAAAGCCCGCGCCGAAGAAGTCACCCAAGAAAGCTGCCAAGAAAACTCCCTCCAAGTCAACTAAATCATCTGCCAAGAAATCCTCCACCAAGCCAGCCAAGCCAGCCAAGAAGCCAGCCAGCAAGAGCACATCGAGCAAGCAGAAGAAAGTGTCGGCCAAGCCTTCGAAGAAATGAATCATCGAATCAACAAACTCAAACCAAAACGGCTCTTTTCAGAGCCACAACATTTTTACAAAAGAGATAGTCCTTTCCTGCACTTTGAAATTTTTATATATTTTTTATTTGTCATGATTACAATTTTCAAGTGTTCCTTTTTTAATTGTTTCGTATTAAGCCCCTCCTCACCAAAAAATAAATATTTAAATAAAACCCAGAGAGAGATAGAGAGAACCCCCCCACCCCCCGCCACCAAAAAAAAAAAAAAAAAAAAGCGTAGTAAGCGGGTAAAAAGAGTGGTTGCAGAATCATGGTGGGTGGGCATAACGTGAAAGTGAATTCAACAACTTCAGATCAACAATTCACCTTAATAATATAAACCAATAATTTGTCCATGGTAGGGCTGAATGTTTTGAATCAGCGCGGAAAGAAACCGAGGCAAGCAGCATCGCCCGCCGTAAGAGTGTTGAGGGCGCTATAACGGTCAACTATCGTTGACAGTCCTATTTCGGCAAAGTTCGTGTAGTATTTAACGATTAATTTACATTTTTGTGAGGGCCTGTCGTCGGTAGAAAGAGAGAATCACCCACAATAAGATGGCCCCGCTTCAAACTCTAGAAATATCGCTGAAGGAAACAAAACTGAAATCAGCTAAACCGATAAAATACAAAATTACCGGTCAGCGGCGAAGTGCCCACACGTCATAAACGCCGATTTATATCATATGGCTTTTACTAATCACGTACAATTTTATATCAGTGGAAAGATCAAATCACGTAGTAGCCGCTTGGATCAGTTTCAAACTCTAGAAATACCCCTGCAATAAATAAGGAATCAAAACACTTGGAATGTCAAACACAAAATAAGAGGAAATGCCGAGAAACGGGCCACCGCTCCTCGGCTGGTTGGGCTTGCATGATCATGAATGGGCATTGTTGTGCGTCCGCGCCGCGACCGCAGCGTATCGTTAAAAGGCGGCCAAAATTTTCTGTGAGGCCATTACTCGTCTTCCAGTTTCAGCATCTGCTCGATTGTTCAACAGCAAATCTCGTGACAAAATCATGTCTACCTCTGCTGCAGCAACCAAATCTCCGTCCCTTCTCAAGTTGGTGAAGGAAGCCATTGCCACTCTAGGGGGCAAAGGCGGCGCCTCTTCTCAAGCCATCAAGAAGTACCTCCAGGAAAACTGTGGGGTAGACGTCGAAAAGAAGGCCAAAAGCATCCGCAATGCTCTCAACTCTGGTGTAGAGAAGGGTGAACTTATCCGCACCAAGGGTAAGGGAGCCGCCGGTACGTTCAAGATTGACAGCACCAAGGAGAAAGCTGCCGCCAAGGCTAAGGCAGCTAAGGAGAAGGAGAGAATCAAGGCCAAGAAGGAACGGGAAATGAAAGCCGAGAAAGCCAAGAAAGCAAAGATTGCAGACAAAGCCAAGAAAGCCAAAATGGTGAAGAAAGCCAAAAAGCCCGCGCCGAAGAAGTCACCCAAGAAAGCTGCCAAGAAAACTCCCTCCAAGTCAACTAAATCATCTGCCAAGAAATCCTCCACCAAGCCAGCCAAGCCAGCCAAGAAGCCAGCCAGCAAGAGCACATCGAGCAAGCAGAAGAAAGTGTCGGCCAAGCCTTCGAAGAAATGAATCATCGAATCAACAAACTCAAACCAAAACGGCTCTTTTCAGAGCCACAACATTTTTACAAAAGAGATAGTCCTTTCCTGCACTTTGAAATGTTTATATATTTTTATTTGTCATGATTACAATTTTCAAGTGTTCCTTTTTTAATTGTTTCGTATTAAGCCCCTCCTCACCAAAAAATAAATATTTAAATAAAACCCAGAGAGAGATAGAGAGAACCCCCCCCCACCCCCGCCACCAAAAAAACAAAACAAAAAAAAGCGTAGTAAGCGGGTAAAAAGAGTGGTTGCAGAATCATGGTGGGTGGGCATAACGTGAAAGTGAATTCAACAACTTCAGATCAACAATTCACCTTAATAATATAAACAATAATTTGTCCATGGTAGGGCTGAATGTTTTGAATCAGCGCGGAAAGAAACCGAGGCAAGCAGCATCGCCCGCCGCGTAAGAGTGTTGAGGGGCGCTATAACGGTCAACTATCGTTGACAGTCCTATTTCGGCAAAGTTCGTGTAGTATTTAACGATTAATTTACATTTTTGTGAGGGCCTGTCGTCGGTAGAAAGAGAGAATCACCCACAATAAGATGGCCCCGCTTCAAACTCTAGAAATATCGCTGAAGGAAACAAAACTGAAATCAGCTAAACCGATAAAATACAAAATTACCGGTCAGCGGCGAAGTGCCCACACGTCATAAACGCCGATTTATATCATATGGCTTTACTAATCACGTACAATTTTATATCAGTGGAAAGATCAAATCACGTAGTAGCCGCTTGGATCAGTTTCAAACTCTAGAAATACCCCTGCAATAAATAAGGAATCAAAACACTTGGAATGTCAAACACAAAATAAGAGGAAATGCCGAGAAACGGGCCACCGCTCCTCGGCTGGTTGGGCTTGCATGATCATGAATGGGCATTGTGTGCGTCCGCGCCGCGACCGCAGCGTATCGTTAAAAGGCGGCCAAAATTTTCTGTGAGGCCATTACTCGTCTTCCAGTTTCAGCATCTGCTCGATTGTTCAACAGCAAATCTCGTGACAAAATCATGTCTACCTCTGCTGCAGCAACCAAATCTCCGTCCCTTCTCAAGTTGGTGAAGGAAGCCATTGCCACTCTAGGGGGCAAAGGCGGCGCCTCTTCTCAAGCCATCAAGAAGTACCTCCAGGAAAACTGTGGGGTAGACGTCGAAAAGAAGGCCAAAAGCATCCGCAATGCTCTCAACTCTGGTGTAGAGAAGGGTGAACTTATCCGCACCAAGGGTAAGGGAGCCGCCGGTACGTTCAAGATTGACAGCACCAAGGAGAAAGCTGCCGCCAAGGCTAAGGCAGCTAAGGAGAAGGAGAGAATCAAGGCCAAGAAGGAACGGGAAATGAAAGCCGAGAAAGCCAAGAAAGCAAAGATTGCAGACAAAGCCAAGAAAGCCAAAATGGTGAAGAAAGCCAAAAAGCCCGCGCCGAAGAAGTCACCCAAGAAAGCTGCCAAGAAAACTCCCTCCAAGTCAACTAAATCATCTGCCAAGAAATCCTCACCAGCCACAAGCCAGCCAAGCCAGCCAAGAAGCCAGCCAGCAAGAGCACATCGAGCAAGCAGAAGAAAGTGTCGGCCAAGCCTTCGAAGAAATGAATCATCGAATCAACAAACTCAAACCAAAACGGCTCTTTTCAGAGCCACAACATTTTTACAAAAGAGATAGTCCTTTCCTGCACTTTGAAATGTTTATATATTTTTATTTGTCATGATTACAATTTTCAAGTGTTCCTTTTTTAATTGTTTCGTATTAAGCTCCCAAAAAATAAAATTTAATAAAACCCAGAGAGAGATAGAGAGAACCCCCCCCCACCCCCGCCACCAAAAAAAAAAAAAAAAAAAAAAGCGTAGTAAGCGGGTAAAAAGAGTGGTTGCAGAATCATGGTGGGTGGGCATAACGTGAAAGTGAATTCAACAACTTCAGATCAACAATTCACCTTAATAATATAAACCAATAATTTGTCCATGGTAGGGCTGAATGTTTTGAATCAGCGCGGAAAGAAACCGAGGCAAGCAGCATCGCCCGCCGTAAGAGTGTTGAGGGCGCTATAACGGTCAACTATCGTTGACAGTCCTATTTCGGCAAAGTTCGTGTAGTATTTAACGATTAATTTACATTTTTGTGAGGGCCTGTCGTCGGTAGAAAGAGAGAATCACCCACAATAAGATGGCCCCGCTTCAAACTCTAGAAATATCGCTGAAGGAAACAAAACTGAAATCAGCTAAACCGATAAAATACAAAATTACCGGTCAGCGGCGAAGTGCCCACACGTCATAAACGCCGATTTATATCATATGGCTTTTACTAATCACGTACAATTTTATATCAGTGGAAAGATCAAATCACGTAGTAGCCGCTTGGATCAGTTTCAAACTCTAGAAATACCCCTGCAATAAATAAGGAATCAAAACACTTGGAATGTCAAACACAAAATAAGAGGAAATGCCGAGAAACGGGCCACCGCTCCTCGGCTGGTTGGGCTTGCATGATCATGAATGGGCATTGTTGTGCGTCCGCGCCGCGACCGCAGCGTATCGTTAAAAGGCGGCCAAAATTTTCTGTGAGGCCATTACTCGTCTTCCAGTTTCAGCATCTGCTCGATTGTTCAACAGCAAATCTCGTGACAAAATCATGTCTACCTCTGCTGCAGCAACCAAATCTCCGTCCCTTCTCAAGTTGGTGAAGGAAGCCATTGCCACTCTAGGGGGCAAAGGCGGCGCCTCTTCTCAAGCCATCAAGAAGTACCTCCAGGAAAACTGTGGGGTAGACGTCGAAAAGAAGGCCAAAAGCATCCGCAATGCTCTCAACTCTGGTGTAGAGAAGGGTGAACTTATCCGCACCAAGGGTAAGGGAGCCGCCGGTACGTTCAAGATTGACAGCACCAAGGAGAAAGCTGCCGCCAAGGCTAAGGCAGCTAAGGAGAAGGAGAGAATCAAGGCCAAGAAGGAACGGGAAATGAAAGCCGAGAAAGCCAAGAAAGCAAGATTGCAGACAAAGCCAAGAAAGCCAAAATGGTGAAAAAGCCAAAAAGCCCCGCGCCGAAGAAGTCACCCAAGAAAGCTGCCAAGAAAACTCCCTCCAAGTCAACTAAA